>NC_133899.1:16086835-16386835 GCF_964199755.1 Larus michahellis
TTCTTATCTGTGAATGTTTGACTTCTGCAGTCCTTTCCAGTAGATCTTTAGTTCTTAGTGTAGATACAGAAATATAAATCCTTGATGAGAGTGCAATTTGCATGTATATAACTATGTAAAGTTGGTCTAAGTATTTCACCAATTTTAGGCCAGCTGGATTCAATAAACCTTACTATAACCTTCTATTAGAGTTCCCAGGAAACCAATCCTATTGCCAAAGATAGATTAGATATAAGACTATATTGGTCTTACATTTTATTTATATATAAATACATGTATATAGCATATATATGTATTTTAAAAGAATACATAAAAGAAAATAAGATGATTCTTCTAGAATGTCAGGAGTAAAGACAATACCTTACTGCATTGCGGTGAAGCGCTGAACTGGTGCTAAGTGGATATCCTGCAGTGCAGAATTTGGGCTGTGGATTCTGTAAAATAACATGAGCTGTACTCTGATAATGATGAAAATATCCCGTGGATGTAGAAATAAGTATAAAATAGTATTGTTATCACATATATAATTTATACAATTATAATTTAATTACAGCTACAATTTATTAATTTTGTAAGCTTTCAACCTATGTATTTTTTGCTGAGATTTCTGCATTCATACTTTTTTGTTGTTTTCTTTAAACAAAGACATAAAAACATTTGTCTCTCTCAGACGTCAGTGAGGAGAGCTCACAAGGATTTTGTAAAAAGAAAAATACAATTAAATTTTTCACGTGTGACTTTTCAAAAGGATCATAAAGAAGGCTTTATTCACAGTAAGGCAAATAGATGTCAATTGTTTATACTGTTGCAGTAACGGATAATTCTTACAGATTTTCTTCTTACCTGAAATAAATCCAGCAAAAATGTATTTAGATTCTGCTGTACAGAGACCCATTTGAGCAGATGGAGAAATTCCCATAACTCCCTGGCTAGTTATATTTCCAGTAAGGATGGCCTTTTTCCCGTGCAGGTGCTTATCCTGAGTGGGAATGCTCTTGCAGCTTGCAGTGGAATTCAGGTTGAGTTGAGTAGGTTGTCTTGCCTGCTAGCTGTGCAATTCCTCAAATTTCATTCTTCATACCAGTAGCCAGCTCAGATCTTTCTTTTTATTACTAGACTGAAATTACTTTTCTCAACATATTTGTGTTGTTTTGTTGATTGTTTATTTTTAAGTAATTGCTTGTGGCTTCTCATTGGCTTCCTATGCCATGAGTACATATCCTTCACATACTTCACATAAGAGGGCTGACAGAGTAGTGTGGCAGTGAACCAGGAACAGTTATTGCCTCTTTGGAGCTTTTGCCTTAGAGAGTTCCTCTCTAATTTTGCCTTGCCTCCATCACTTAACATTTCCTCACCTTCATTCACAGCCCTCTATCTCAGGATTCATGGATTCTGGATTCATGTGACTCTTCCTTTAAAATGGCTGTCTATGCTACTGAAAGGACCAGAAATCCCTGATGCCAAGAATAGCTGCATTAGCAGAGTCTTGCATTCAGGCTGCAGGATCCTGCTAAGGCAGCTATATTGTTTTGGGATCTAAGCTACTATGCTTGTATGGGATTGCCCCGTATAGATACAGCAAGTGATTTAGGACCAGGTGAGGGATCTCTAACATCCACTGTGTTCCTTGTTCGAGGGTTGTCCTGTAGTAAGGTGACTAATTATACTTTTTTAAAAGGGAGGGATCGGGATCCCGAGTCTTTATTTCTCTCACCCCTTCTTTTGCCCTCTGCTGTTGCAGATCACACGTAATGGAGATGTGCTTCCTATTCGGCGTTGTTGCATGGAACGCTCCCATGGTCAGAGTCCAAAAGCAGAAGTTCTGTACTTCTGCTGCAGTGATAGAAATCAGTCTGTTCCCTGTGTTGGGACTTAACTGAGGACATCGGGAAGATCCTATGTCTCAAGAGAGGCTGGAGATAAAAATGGCATCATGAAAATTTTTGCCAGGATGATTTTTGGTCCTGTGTTCTCTAAATGAGAACATCTGATCTTGCTGTTACAGAAGTGCTGGTTTGTGCTGAGGAGCACTCCAGCTGAAGAACAGATGTCAGAATTTGAATTGTGTGAATCACGAGTGACTGCAGCGTTTCAAGGCTGTGCAATCTGAGCTCTAAGTTGTGATAATCAGTCATGAGGTGAAGCTTGGACAAACTACTGGAATGTCTGTGGTGTACAGTAGAGCACAATGCAGAAATCCCAAAGAGAGCACCATCTGTGCTAGTTGTATAGCCAGGAGCAATTATAGACATATCTGGGTGACATAAGTCTGAGTGAATTAGCTTTACTGAGCAGCGAGGTGTGTTGGTTCAGTCATAATTCTGTGACAACAGCTCAAAAGCTTTTGGAATCAGGGTAGGCATCTCTATACAGTGCTGTGTTGTACCAGGTGGATGTACCAACTCCAGGCAGTCTTGCCTCCAAAGTGTTTTTGGTGCACTCTGTTCCAATGTACACACAGGTACGTCATGTGGCTACTAAGGTCACTGAAATTAACTCTCATTACGGGTCACACCCAAAGGACTGCTGCTTTGTTAAACACATCCAATATAGTCTTCCCAGGCATCTTGATGCAGACACTGTTAGTATTGTGAATACTCATTACATGACTGTCTTCGCTGTCTAAGAACTGACCAGCTAGTTGTTTGCTGGGTTTTGTTTTCATTTGCTCTAATTCTTTGTGGAGGTGGAATGGAATCTGCTGAGTCCAGCTGTTTATCTGTCAGTTAGCTGAGTAAGGACCCACATTTTCCTCATACAATATAAATGTTAATTCAAAAACATTTCCAGACTCTGCTGCAGTCTGTAACATTCTTAATGGCACTTGGAACATCAAAAATCAAAGATTTTAACAGTTTGGCTGAATAATGTGTTTAAGTCTCCTAAATCACATCAGTGGGACAACTGAGGGATTGTTTCTTTGTCAGCAGTGCCAGACTTGGTATAGTGCTCTGGATTGTATGACAGGTTTCTAGTCTTTGGCCCACTTTTTCAAAAATCACTGCTGATGTGTTTGTCAAGCCTGTTTTAGACACTGAAAATGAGACTGATTTTTACAAAGTGCCTTCTTAAAAATACGCATTTGTTTCACCTCTGTATTTCTACTTTGAACTAAATCAGCTGCATCAGCATGGTTATTGTCCCTTCCTCACTGTTTCTTTTAACTCTGCTTTTTAAAAATAGTTTTGGTCTGCTTTGCTGACATGTAGCTTCTTGGGGTTGAATATCGATCTTTTTTCTTTTTTTACCCCTGGTATATTCCCTATCAGGTGTCTGAAGGTTGTTTTCTGATTTAGCTGCTCTGTATTGTGGCTTGTGCCCTCATCACCAGTACAGTGTCTCTCCTGCTGGAGAAAAGAGAGGAATCAGGTGCGGGGAACACAGAGGGGATTCTTTACTGGAATGGTGGATGCAGAGGCACCTGCCTTTACAACTTTTAGACAGAAAAAGAAGGCACAGTGTTACACCAGGATATACTTAGGTTTGGCCTTTATCAAACAGGTATACTGACTGAATTTCAACTATCTTTCCTATTACCGGTAAAAAGCTTCCAGTTACTATTACTTGCATGTTTTGTTGCTATTCATACATATGTGGCTCTCATTCCTCCTAAATGCTGTAGACACCCTGTTCCCTTGATGTCTGAGGTATTAATTGACCCTATTTATTTTAGGGTCATTTTAGGGGGGGATTTTTTTTTTAGGGAATTTTAGGGAAATTTTAGACAATTTCTTCAGGGTTTGTTTTCACTTTTCTCTCTGTATTTTGTGGTCTTGCCCCTCTTTCACCTCATGGAAACCAAATTAATGGGAACTTTGCCTACAAATTTGCCTCAGAAGCACCTTCTTTCTCTCACCAGGTCTGTCTCCAAGACCCTACAGTATTCTTGTCAGCTTTGTGCTTCTTTTGTTTGTCAAATCTTTTTATCTCAAACAAAAATCTTTAATGTTTTCTAAGATACCATTTTTGATGTTTTGCTCTGGAGTTGTAAAATTGCCATCTTTAATATTTATAGGTTCATGAATTAATGAGTTAGGAAATGCTGTAGAAGGATTAGTGTACTTATTAGGAAGAGGAGAAACACCAGATTCTGCCCTCCCAAGGATACATTTTGTTTAAGTGTATACTTACCACAGAGCATGCTGGTTTGAATTTGCCACAAGGTACTGTGTGTCGCATGGATTCTGGCTTCTCCTGTTTGAAATGAACTTAGATTTTGGTTTTATTCTTAAGCAGAAAGAGAAACATTTTCACTCTCAAAGTATGTCATCTTTACCACATCACTAATGACAGTTCTTGTTGGGCTTTTAGCCTCAACTCCACTATTTACCACACAGAAAAGCTGTGATCAGTTTTTGAACATGTCCGAATGTGGGGTTAGTGCACCCAACAGGACTTGTGGCTTGGTTCCGCATTAACTCAGGGTGTGAGCTGAGCTTCCATTTTGGTGTGAAATCCTCTTACCATTGAATTTGCAGATTAGCACATGCAACCAGATTGCATTATTACTAATACATTATTAGTTCAATCTCCCCTTACAGTAAAGTAAATGCATAATAGTTCTGCACCTGCTCTGTGCCCTTCTAAAGTGTGGGAGTGGGAAGAGGGCTGGAGTATTGTAGCTATCGGAAGTTATGTTAAGCTCCAAATATCTGACATGAGCCGCAAATAAAATTAGACAAGTTACATGGCATATGATGTGCAAAGAACCTGCAGTTCCACTTACTTGGAGTTCATGTTTTGGGTTTCTTTCTCTTGAATATCAGTGCCACATAATTTTGCAGCTATAACACAAAATGAATGTGTCTCCAGCTGAGATCCGAGCACTCTGTGGATTCTTTTCCCACTTGGAACATTAACATCACTTTCCTCATCTGTTAAATGGGGGCAGTAGGCTTGTATACTTAAAAAGCATGTTATGAACATTAATGTTTGTATGTTATGCAAATGTAAACTCTTCCATTTATTTCTGAATATAAATTTAACATACATACTCTTCTGGGCACGATTTGTCTTTGTGTCTTTTATAAGGTTGAGGACAGAGTCTTAATGAATCTTAAATATTAGGAAATGCTCTTTCAAATCACCAAATGTGTCTTTTTGCAGACACTTTATTTTGCCTATCCCATTTGACTTTGTCCTTCTAATTGATTTTATTAGTTGCAATGACTATTAGATCAAAAGAGACTTTGATGACATTTGTTAAATCTGCAGTGCAGTAGAAAAAATCTCGGAGTTTTCTGTGCACCCACTCATTTGCAAATGCTGAGCATACTTATCTCTTACTGCAGGATCTTCTCGGCATTATTTAGTACCTAGGCTTGATTTTGGCCATTAGCTCAGGCTGAGAGCTGGCTTTGTACCATCTATTTTAGGAGGCTTCAATGCATTATCTATCTGCTTTATTTTTTTCTTTAATGGTCTGATTTTCCATAACAGTGATGAAATTTCAGTTCATTTTACAATTAGCTTTTTTTTCCCCAAGTTATTACCCACAAGAAATGAACATCTCTAACTTTCCCACATAAATCGCCAAAGTAAGTCATACCTAATAACTTTTAGTCCCTCACTGACAAAGTTTCAAGCAAAAACAATAACTTGGCTTTGACCCTGCTCTCTTCAAAAAGGAAGTTACTTCTGAGGAGCAACATCAAAAAGAATAAATAATTGTTTTTCTTTTTGTTGTTATGATATGGATCATCTGAGCAGTTAGTGGTAAGCAAGCCGTCTTTGATTTGGTTCAGACGCCCTAGTGCTTCGTCCTCTATTTATGTCAGCATGTTCCTGTTCCCACACCAGGAAAGTAGAATCCCTTGATTAAATTCATATTTGTTTTAATCTTTCCCTGTGTCTGATCTCAAGCTCAAAGATTCTAATGAAAAAAGTAGTGTATCCTGCTGGGAAGAGTGCTGATGTCAGACTTTAGTCTGTTTGTTCTGTTCTAACCTGATAATGCTGGAAACGCTCAGAACCCAAATGCTCAACTCCAGCAGATTCTTAAGACAAAGATATTTTGATATTTCATGGAGAGTTATAAGCAAGGCTTTTTATTTGTAGAGCTAAATAAAAAACCACCAAAACCTTTAAGCAAATATTTATGAAACAGCAACTGACCACAACAGTGAGTTTAATTAATCTGACCCCTATTTTCATCATGTAAGGCAGGATTTTCCAAGTTCAACACTAAATCAAGGCGAATAAGGAATACGATTAAGTGTTTAATTATGTTTATCTTTTGTAAGCTATATTAAGAAAGATTTAGAATAATTTACTCACTTAATCTTTTCCGCAAGCATTTGAACTATTAAATGTGAGGATTCATTCTGCATTATGCAATGGCTGAAAAATTGTTTCTCTTTCTGAGAACCTAAAGGCATAGCCAGATGCTGTCTTCTAGCTGGAGAGGTTCGAGACGTTCCTGTCATTTTTCCCTCCCCCCTTCCTTGCCCGTGCTTTCCCTCCAGCTGCCTCTCTGCTGGAGGTTTCTGCCCCAGAATTCCTGCAGGTGGAACAGAATGTGTGTGGTCATCATCTGTTTTAGTGTAAAGTCTCTTTCTCAGTGCTCAATACTAACTTGACTTACTAAAGTAGACGAAGAGGGCACACATGTCTCATCCTTCTGGCAGAGATGTCCTAAGAAGAAACCGGGTTTAATAGTTTCTTAGACAGTAATAACTATTTGCAAATTGAGGTGTCATTGCAGACAAACTTACTACATGGAAGGTGCCATGTGCTCTCAGTTTACAAGCTGACAGTGCTCAGCACTTTCAAGAAGGCATTCAATGCCTTGGAGAGGGACTAATTAGAGACCTAAGAGATGAGAGGTTTCCTTTAAACTATTTGTACAAAGAGATATGACATAGCAGCCCTTGGCAAATATGGTTTTACCTATAAGCTGCAACGATACTTCCCTTTTCTCAGCAACCCACATCATGAGATCTCTATATATTGAAATTGGTAAGCATAGGAAATGCTGACACGCACAAAAGCACGGTGCAGGCTAATTCCCTCTTCCATAATGAGTTATTCAGAAATAGTTTAAAAATATTTTCTGGACTGCGATGTGGCATTTGAGTTTTTGCTTTATCCCAGAACCTCTGGCATATGCTGTTAGTTTTGTGAGGGGCTGGGGCAGAGGAAGACAGAAGGGAGCAGTGTCTTTCTCTGTAATAGAAAATTGCAGTCAATATGAAATAAATAAAAAAAAAATAGACAGAAACACTTTCATATGCTGACAGAAACATGCCCCAAGATATGAACTGCAAGAAACAACACTGCATGTGTTTCTTCTAATGGTCAAGTGTTTTATTGATGAAAATGGGAACATCTAGGTACTTAACTGTTTGAATTCCTTGTTACTTATTTGGGCATCTCAATGTGGACTCCAAAAATCCAATTATAAGCACCCATTTTTCAACTTTTGTCATGCATTTATTGGCAAAACAAATGTGACATGATAGTGCAAATTTGTGAGTTTTATGGCTACTCAATGTCAATAGCCACACAACAACAGTGATTTTAATTACAGGTGGGAAGGAGGTCTTTCCCTGTTGTGTGACAGCTGGTGAATGTTGTGAAGAGCTCTGAGGAGCTTATGAGCTATACCCCCATTTGTACTTGCAGCTCTGTCCAGTTGATGGCTAATAACTGTACAGACTGGAGCAGTCTTTCTTTTTTGGATCATGGTCCTTATTTGTTTGGACTAGCTATTTTTGGTTGCTTAGTTGAGTAATTTTAAGTCATTTTACCAAAGAGATTTAGTATAAATAAGCAGAAATATACACTGAGATGCAAATCATACAAAAAACTATAGTAACCATACTGATACCCTTTACCCCTCAAGACTAATGATGATCCTGTACTCAATCTGAGTGTAAGAATACAGTTGCCATTGTCAAAAGCTTGAAAGGACTGCTCATTGGCCTAATAGTGCAAAAATATTTTTTCCTCATCACATTCCTCATCACATTATAGAAATGGCTGCAAATAGAAAAACAAAAGTTATACTTTTAAGGCAGCTTTGTATATTGAATAATATTTTTCAGATATAAATATTAATACTGGAGCATTTATTAGACTGTGATTATTGGATTAATTCTTTTCTCTCTTTTATTTGCGCTCAATATAGGAGATTTTTTTGTGTTGCTGCAATCTGCCCAGATGGTTTTCTGTCCTCACTTGTCCCTGTTTTATTTTGGCAACGCTGTAAATACTATATCCTCTGTAGAGAAACACCAATCTTGGCAATATTCCTGACAGTCTTTTATCTCTCCCTATCCATATGGCACTATATTTATTGCCTGAAGTGTATTGTTTACTTCTAAGGATTAAGCAATAAAATGAACAAGAAAGTAAAATATCTTCACATAGTATTTGTCTGCTCAGTGCTTATATGCAGTTTTTCTATGAGATTATGATAGGATGTATGGTGAGATGCACTTCATTTGAAAGAGACCAATGATGAAGGTCTCTTTCAAATACATACATAATGCTCCAAATTTTGCCCTGACAAATATCCTAGTTTGATTATTGTTTCTGGACCAGGCTTTTATCATCTGTGAAATGGATGCAATGATAATTTATTTCCTAATAAAATTGTTTTGAGATTTTATTGTTTAATGACTTTCAGGAGAAAAACAGTACAGTAGTGTTGGATGTTGTCATTGTCTGTTTATGGTTATAGCTTGGATTATTTGGTTGACTGGTAAATCTCTGCTCTTATAAGCTTTCAAATCTAAGGCCGTAGCTATATTGTATTTTTAGCCTTTGCTCTTATAAACATTTTTTCTGATATTCCCCGTCATGCACAGAGCTCTAAAGCATGTAGTTGCTTGAGCTGTGATTTTGTACTGTCTTGAACAGTCTAGGCTATGGATTGAAATTTGAATTCTATGAGAACTGGACTGTAATCTGGCCATAAATACCTTTTGAGTGTTGACAGACCTTCTTCCGCAAATGAAGGAGACCAATTCTCCCCTAAAAGATGTAGCTGACTGCAAAAAATCTTGGGATGACCTAGCATAAAGAATCATAGGATACAGATTTTTGTCAGAAATTCCGTTGTAGAAATGAGAAATGCCCCTTGATAAAAATTTTGTTAAAATAAAGATATTTCCACAACAGTAGAGTTTTGGAATACCATCACTTTCCAATGGAATAAACATATTTTACTACGAATTTTTCAGCCAGCTCTAGCTTTGACGTGTTTTGAATATTCAGTTTGCACAGCTGTTTGTCTAAGCAAAGATGTGACAACTATTATTAAATAATACATCATTACATTCTATTTGTATTTTGGAACATTTATATACTGGTAGGATGATCTATGACTTCTTCAAGGGTGTCTCTTGAGGCAGCTGACTCTAGCTATGTCTGCTAAAAATGCATTTGCCAGAAGAGGGGAAGAGAAGACGGCAAAGGGAAAGGGACCCAACAACTGAAACTTTACTTTTTGCTGGATTCTCAACATAAAAACCTGAAATGAAATCACAATAGCTGTTAAGCTTCTACTTCTGCTAAGCATTAGAACATGAGGAATGACTCCTGCCGCAACTTCTCATTGCATTTCATTGAAAACAGAGAGCCTATTCCTGTAATGTCATAGTGATTGAATTAATCCAGTTATGTGGCTTTGCTAGGCTTGCTATTTTTGTTTCCCCAAGTTTTCAATCTATTTTTGTCCATCTCTTTATATGTGCATTATGCAGAAAGAGAAGGAAGCTGCTCCCATTTTTAATTCCCAGTGCCTCCTTTTGATTGAAAAGCTATGTATTTTCAGAGTAATGAAACATGATATGAAATTGCTTTTTTTGGTTGGTAGCAGACATCATTGTACAGTAACTTTGGTATGAGTAAACGAATTGAAAAATTATTCTTTGCTCTATCTCCAGCCCCCTTCTGCGTACACAGCCTTGGAAATCAGAGCATGGAATGTAGAGGGTCTTGTATCTTGACAAGCAGAACTACTATACAGATCTGAATATGATACTTTCAGTTAAAAAAAAAAAAGGAAAAGAAAATGAAAAACTACTTGGCATAATTGAAGAGATAGGAAGTAATGTTTTACGTCAGTCGTGTCTACACCTACAGCAGACGCATTACACAAGTGGAGATTATAGGCTAAATTTCCAAAGGGGATCATGGAACGTATGTGCAGAAACACTGTTAACAAGTAACAGGATTTGTACATGTACCTCCCACTCACTGCTTTGAAAATTTGGCCTCATAAGTAGAGAAATGCTAAAACTATGTTAAATATGTTTGAATGGTAGGAATATAAATGATCTCTGCAAGGGCCCACATTAGAGCACAGGCATGATTTATTTTTCTGTTTCACCATCAAAATGCAGAAGATTTTGTACAGTTACGGAAGCTTGAAAAGCTTGAACATTTTTCTCTTCCCAATGTAATGTGCACTCATAAACCAGAGAATCTTACTGAATGGATTCTTCTCTGAGCTCAAGCTTATCCTTTAGATAAACCCGTATCTTCACTTCTACATATACAGGTTTGGAGATTATGTCTTATACCTTGGATAGCAGACCTATTTAGACTTAGTAGTAGCTTCAGCAAGTCATTGCCCTCCCTGTAACAGAATTCTGATTTGAACTTACCTGGCTTTAACTTCCCAGCCTTTCTTTTTGCAATGTTTTTGTCTGCTGTGCTGAAGTACCTACTATCAAACATTTGTTTCCCATTAGGTCATCACAGAATGCAACGAGCTGGTATCTTCTGAGTTAGCCCAGGTAGTTTGAGTTCCACAATTATTTACCCATGAGTCACCATTTTATTAATGGCTCTCTTCTCTGAACTATCTGTGCTGTAGGTGCTAATGTCAGACATGATATTTCAATAGATTCCAAGAATGTTGAACACGAAGGTAACAAAATATACTTATTTCTGCTCCGTTAGTATGAGAATCTCATTGTCTATATGTTTCCATTGGTAGGTCACTGTTAGATGACTATTCAGTCTAATTGCCTCAAAGACTTTTCCACAAAACCATCCTACTCTCTGTTAGTTCTGTAAAGAAGGTCTGTCATTTTCAAACTATGCAATTTTACTTTCAACCTTATTGGAAGGAATATTGTGGGGTTTTTTGTGTCTGTTGTACAAAAAAGGAAGAAAAAGAGGCATGCCTTCATGAAATGAATACAATAATTTATGATGCCATTTCGGATTTACATCAAAGAGTTTTATGTAGATGATACAGTTCTGTATGTTGCACCTCTGTTTTAGCAGACCAGTGTCACTATCTGAAAACACTGACATTTTCTGTAGTTCTGCAAACAGTTTGTGTTGTCTCCCACGTGTAGTATTTGACCATCAGTGTCAGTTCAAATTTCTAGTGGTGTTTTGACTTCATCTCACTTTAAGTTGTAGTTTCACTTTCTTACTTGCACTTGTAATTTAAATCGACTTAGTCTGGACAGAAATGCCTCGGGATTGCTCACATGGCCTAAACCTTTTGTCTCAGTAGCAAGTAATAGCTTCTTAAACTCTTCTAGTGTAATTGTCTCTAGTTGTCTGACTATTATACCATAAATAAAACTTTAAAAGTTTTATTTCTATCTCTTGGCTATCAGTTAGGTGACTTGAGCAAGTTGCTGGCATGCTCTGTACATCTATTTTTCTTTCTTGCCTCTGTCTTTCATATCTGTTTAGATGACAAACTCTGTGACGCAGGGCTGTTTCACAACGTGTACCCGTAAAGTGCCTGGTGGTATGGGATGTCTTAAAAACCGCTGTGATGGGAATATTAACTTTTAGGATTTTCCTTTGTGTCCTGGATATTTTGTGCATTTTCCCTGCTGGTATTTGTCTGTTGCCACAGCTCTTCAGACATAGGCTTTGTCTAATCAAACTGTCCTCTTCCAGTTGAGTAGGCCCTCTTATGCTTTCAGGTTAGTGCAACATCCGCTAGTTTGGAGAATCAAAGGACGCCTATACTTGGGGGCAGTCATGCACATAAATGCATATACAAAGAAACGGAAATATTTCTCTATGTCTAGTCCAATTCACTTCCTAATTGCTCTGGCAAATTAGTTACCCTAGTTGAATGCACAGTTTAGCAAATTTTACGCTGGTACGCTGAGTGGAGGTAGCCATCATCATTGCTGGCTCAGTCCTCTTTTAGAGTGGCTCGGGTATTTATTATCATGCTGCTTTGGGGAACGTATCTGCAGAGAGGAGTCAGCAGAAGAGTTGCGTCAGTTCGGCTAATAGGAGACATCAAATATGGGTGCTTCAGTTTATGTAATAACAGCAAAGCATTGCCCATTTTGGTGAACTTCCGCTGACTTGCTATTTACCGGCTTTTTCTCACTCTGCTAATCTTGCCAACATTCCATATTTTCCCTGAGAATGCTTTTAAACTTTATCTAGTCTAGCATTCACTTCCTTCAGCATCCTTTTTTTGCTTGTGTTTCGCTTAGCCCCTCCTTCAATCCACCTGCCCTCTTCCTCCCCCCCCCCCCCCAAAAAAAAAAGAGGGGGGGCCAACCCCCTAAAAGGGCTGTATGCTCAATGCCATATTTATGTTAAACCTCTTTCCCCATGCTTTCATTGTCCTGCGTATTTTGGTTGTAAACTGTTTGAGGCAGCAGCTACTTTATTACAAGATGTCAGCACAGAACGTGGAAGAACAGGACTTGTACTTGGCAGGTCCCTAGGCACTATCAGTGCACACTTTTTTAATACAAATAAATAGGAGAGACTCTTTGCTTCCTTCATCTATTAAATGGAGAGAGTAACAGTTGCATGCTTTTAAGAAGGGCTTTTTAGGTCTACAGATGAAAAGGCTTTAGAAATGCTAAATATTAATTATTAGCAGTCATTATCATTCCTGTCCCCTCTTATCAGTGCTGTCATTTGCACCATATAACATTCTCTAACAGCTCCTTTTCCTTTTTTATTCAATGGCCCTCCTAACAAAGAATGTTTAGGAATGATAAATGGCATTTTTGCAATTGGAATGAGACCTACCTGTTTTTTCAGTTTAGTTCAGACATTGGGGTTTTTTCCGCATCATGTGTTTTCTGTGTCTGGGTTCTTGTATGACTGACATTACAGTATCAGTGCACCTTAAAGTTAACAATAGCTGACTGTAGTTGTAAGAGTCCTTGGACTTTGTTACTACCCATTAGGCTTGGTTCAGCCCACAAAGCTGGGTGGAAAAAAAGAGACAGGACTCAAGAATGAACTGAACAGTGATATACTGTCAGAGCAATACAGTACATCCTTCTGAAAAGAAAACGGAAATATAGGCATTAAGTGCTTTCCTCATTATCATAAAAAAAGTATGGGATAAAGCTTGGAACTGGACTCTGGTTTTTCTGTTTTATGCTGGTGATCTAGCCACAATGTTATTTTAACAACATCCGTAGAATACATGTTTCTCCAAATAGAATTAAAAAAATAAGCCTTTTAAAGGATGAAAATGGTGCCTTTCTTCTCTGTGTGTGCTACATATGATTAAAACATTATAGAAATTTCTGGATGCAGTTATGACAGTCTATTTGTTGTTTTTTACCTAGTAAATTCAATTTTAGTGCTTCAACACACACACAGACACACACATGCGTGTGCACACACACAGAGTTTCTATTACCTTTTGTTTTAGTTCGTGCTGCGTTTTTAATTCATTTGTGTTTCTTTGAAAGTATATTTTCTTGTGATTGTAGAATTGCAGCGCTTCATTGAAAAGACAATATAAACACTAGCTACAAAAGCATCTTTTAAAATATACTCTCAACCAGACAAATTATTCCAGAATTTGATTTGCACAGAAAAAAAGAATTAGAAACGGCATTTCCCAGTTAATTTGTGCTCCCCAACTGTGGCTATTCATGAAAGCTCGTCAAGCTTCACAAGTATTAACCTAACCAGAAATCCCTCTTGGTTGTCTTATTCTAAGGGGTGGGTGCTCGCTCTCAAGGTTTCTCGTGCAATGTCTGTGACATGGACTCTTCTACCATGTGGAGGCTCGCAAGAATATTCCCAGCTTTTTTGATGTGTCCTGTGACAGGGGGTAGGAATTCTTAGCTCATAGGAATTTTCCAGTGTGTCCTAGAAATTTCTAGATATAGAAGCAATCTTGGAATTTCTGAGTTATTTCTAGAAATCTGAGGGGTTTCTGGGAATTGCTGGCTTGAGAGTCTTTCTAGGCATTTTTCCATGCTTTCTAGGAATTCCTGGAAGTCAGTGCTTTCTACTGTGAGGTAGGTGGAGGTTTTTCATGAACTTGTAGAATATTTTAAGTGCTTTCCAGGAATCTTTGTGTTTTCTGTGATTGAGAAGCTTTCTAGGAATTTCCAAGCTGTTACAGCGTATCTTTACTTTGGAGGCAGGTGACAGGAAGTGTATAGTCTCCAGCTATCTGTGTATGCTTCTCAGTGGGGAATGTATTTGTTGACTAAATCTGTTATTACTTTTTAATCTATATATTAATAAATGTTGTGTCAAGTATGGAATAAATTCACATAGCTCATTAGTCTAGTGAACATTATTATGTTGGGATCATAATGGCTTGTAACTAACTGATACCTACACCTTTTCTCAATGAATTCTCAATGAATGTACTGACATTAGTCTGGTGTCCTTTCAAGAGCTACTTTGAAAATATCTGCACATATTTATCTAAGTTTATTTAGAGAAGTAATCGGTCTTTCCATGCTTAAATAGCATAGGTGTGAAAGCTGTTAAGTGACATCAGGTAGGTGTCAGGCCTTGGCTGCTCATTTTGTACATCTCAGCTAATTCAAACTATACCTTTTTTTTCAAGTCATTATCTGTTTATTTCCTTCTTGGCTATTGTATGTTGTGGAGAGATTTTTTTTTTCATTTAATCAAGCAATATGCTACATGATTTTTTATTTTTTATTTTTATTAATCCTCTGCATGTCACAGTGTCTTGGTAATGCAGACATAGTGTAACTCTCTGTGCTGAATTGACCCAAGACTCTTTGCATGGTGTTTTCAAATACACTGGAAGCCACTGGAGAGGTCATGCCTTAATTGTGTTGGCTTTGGATGTACAGGTTTAAAGACCTTAGCTGTGTGACTTACCATGTAATTGTAGGCCCAGATAATTTGTTTATGGAAATCGGCATTGTTTTTCTGATGTCAGTAAAATTAAAAGAGGCTATGTCGTTTGTCCCCTGCTGTTTGGTATGCGGTCAATCCGTATATGATATCTACAGGCCAAACTCTGTTTTCTCACATCACTGAGCTAAAAAACAATGCTGAAGTAAAAAAGTTCAAAACCAGCACTGATACTGTGCTGAGCAGTCTTGTTCAGGGCTGCTATGGGTACCACCAGTAACGGACTTGAAAGGCAACATTGCCTTTCTGGCTCAGTTTATTAATATTATAGAATATTCAGAGCAACTAAAATTGAGCCTTAACATAGAAGAGTGGCTGCAGCGCCTCCCTCCTGTATTTTCACCTTTTGTTATTAAGCTTGAAGTTGTTTCTTAAGATAAGTTGCTGGTGGTAGTGGACCGGAAAGCCAGGACTTGTACTGCTGCTTACAGCGGGGATAAAATTATTTGGTAAGGTTGAAAGTTGCACATAGTTTGGCAGCTTAGCTAGGTGGAAACTACTCATCTGAAAGATAAATAAAAATTTCTAGATTACTTCTTTCATTAAGTGCTTATACACCCAAGCTTGTTACTAGTCCTAGTTCCTACTGCTGGCATCTTACTACTACTGCTCTCAAGGACAGTACAGCCCAGTATCAATGGATGTGTACTGGTAGCTACTGTGGTACAATTCATCCAAGAATCGTCTTTCAGCAAGGATTTTGTTGCAGTGGACTAAGATAGAACTGGATTATTTGGTGAAAAAATATGAGATAAATGTTTTCAGAAAAGGTTTATGCATGTAAGTTCTGAAGCCACACTGGAAGCCCAACCTACATTGGTGCTTAGGAACTTTGTTCACTTAAGCAATTTGATAATGATATCTCTTTCTAAGAGAAAATGCAGACAGTGTTTTTTATTCATTGTTCATTTCTGTGTCGGTCCGGGTATATGTCTCTTAGTGTTAAATATCCCATGCTTTATCAAACATCTTGTGTTGCTAAGCAAGAGACGTTAAGCAGGATTTAAGTTGCCCACGTCTGTCTTAAATTTGTGCTGAAAAACATACCCAGAAAACATTAGACTGCTTGCTTGGTTTTATATGTTCATATTGCAGTGCACCTCCTTTTCCCTCAAGCATGTGAATGTTCTCTTTCTATTATTTGAGATCAACACAGAAGTTTTTAATCTTTTTCAAAGTGTAAACTATCTTTCAAAGTCTTGAAAGTTCATTTTATAAAACCAGATCAAATAGTTCTGACATTTGCTAGCTAGACATTTAAAGGCATACTGCAGATGCAGTGCCATCTTTCACTGGGTGATTTGCTGTAGATAAAGGGCTAACCTGCATCTATCATTATAAACACAAGGCGTCCAGTGTGTGTGAGCAATGTCCTGGAGAGAAACATTCCTTAAATGTTAATCCATTGCTTTAACTTTCGTGCCTTCTTACTCTTTCATGAAAGTAGGACTTGATATCAACTGAATTCCAATGATGCTTTTTTAAAAATTTGTCAAAACCTAAAATTGTTTATTTTGAGTTTAGTCTAATAATTCCTCAGAATAATCTTCAAAGTACTTAATAAATATGCTGAAGTTAAATCAGGAAATTCAAAACGAGGATTGAGTCAAACTAAAAATGGAAGTTTCATCTGCCTATGTACATAGACTGTTAAAATGGATATATATGCTGATGGAGAGAGACAAAACGAATAGATAAATCGATGTTCATTGCCATGGTAGTGGCACACCTACTGGTCATCCCTGTACAATTTCACTGTAGTCATTAATATGCTGAAAATATTTAATTGATTTAAGGCCTGATAATTGTAATCCAAAATTGTTAATCTCATTTACTGGGTCAGTGGGTAAATTTAAATTCTCTTTTAAATACTTTTAACAGGATGTCTCATGCACTTATCACTGGAGAAAATGTTTCAGTAATTGGTTTTTCTTGCACACCAGTGTGTAGGAAACTGGCACATCCAGAGGAGGTGAACTTGGGTAGCACTTCCCTGGGCTTACTTACAGTAGGCATACTGTGTAGTCAGGCCTTTAAAATTCTTAAAGGAGATGTGACTAGCAAGGATGCAATTTTGAAGGAGCTTTGACTGACATATAATGAATTTGGCTGTAAGGATTATGAGACTCTCTTTTTATGATTAGAGAATTGAATTCTAAGTCATAATTTTTGCATACTGTCAGAAAAGAGAAAGGTAACTGTTGCATGCTCTTATCTGGTTAAGCACCAGTAGGCAACATATATGTGTATGGTAGAGCAATACTAGGTGTATTGTTTAGGGATGACATACACAGAATCACAGAATGATAGGGGTTAGAAGGGACCCCTGGACTTCATTACAGTAATTGCTATTACTGTAATGCTTTATTACCACATGAGCTGTATGACTGAATGTTCCCATCCAGCTTTTGCTGTGTACTGAGTCTTTGAGTTCAGGCATAAGCTAAGAATTGCCTGACTAGTTAGTATTTTATGGTGTTACTTCCTAAGGATCTGTTTAGCTTAATTATCACATTATGTCCTGAGAGATAAGAACAACCATACACTGCAGTCACACTGCTGCTTGGTTTGGTTGTGGCTCACAGTTAAGTTATCGCAGTGTTAAATAAGAATCTTTGGAACTTTCATGATCTGTGTCCTGAATATTTCAGTCCCTTAACTAGCCTAGATCAGGGACACACAAATGTAACTGCAGTTGCTTTTTCACAAAATAGCCTAGGTCTGTTTTTTTACATACTTCCGTGTTCAAAATATTTTGCAAACTGGTTAACTTCTGCATCACATTCTTAAGTGCTAGAGGGAGATAAATATTATTGTCCCAGGTTTACTGACAGGAGAAGAACAGCAGCACTGTCTTGCTAAAGGCTGCATCAGAGGTGGATCAAAGGCCATGTCTGCTGTACTGATTGCCATGTGTGTAGAGATACCTGCGCTCGCTCTAAATGGGACAGTTCAGGCGCCACAACCTATTGGGATGAGACGGCATGTTAAATCTGCTCTAGCTGCTCTGTAGTTAATAGCATTGCGCTGTTAGATGTAAGTACTGCTAAGGGGTGGCTGATGTTCATTGCTGAAATTTCGGTTCCATATAACCTCATACACTACACTGTTCTGTAGGAGTGCGTTGCACTAATAGGAATGAAAAGATTCTTTTTATTGCTGGAATTAATTAGCTGGTGCGGGTACGACTGACAGCACTATTTCCCCAATAATAACATGTAATGTTCTGTGAAGATTAATTAAGTGGGGTTTTTAAAATCATTCTGTAGTGAATACTAGAAAGAAACATAGCAGTTCAGGAATTACACAGGAAATACGCTTGTTGTCACACATATAGCCACAGTATAAACCAGGTTTTAATAAAATAATGATGTCCACTAAAGGAGGCAGTGTTCTTGTGGAAGAAGCATAAATGTGAGCACGTAATTAAACACAGCATCAAGATGGATCTGCACAAAATGACTGAACTGAAACAATGCTGAAATTAACATTGTTTGCATATCTGTGTATCTGACTTTGAATTACTATCATATAGTGTTCTTTGTAGATAACGACTATAATTAATCAATAAACAGATCTCACCATAATATTTATTTGGCAGGAAAATGAAAGGAGAGTTCAGAGGAATTGCAAATCCTTTCATTTAGTAAATAAAAGCTTGTGTATATATTGTTCCTTTAGTACAGACATGCAACTCTAGCATTAGATTTACAGGTATGTGTGATATAGCTAATGGACCCTTAGATTTGATTGTATAACATACATGAAAATAGTTCTGTGGTTGCAAAAATAACAGGAAACAAGTTGTGTAGAATAATAGTTTGAGACTTTGAAAGCAAATAGAACTGTATAGACAGGATAGGTTAAGGATTGGAAATTACATGTAACGATTTCAGTCCAAATTATGAACTGAAACTAATGTAGACTGTCTGCATTAGTGAGAGTTTAGCTGTGTAGTAAATGACCAGGTTTTTGCCTGAACTTCCTAATAAAGAGGCAGGATGGTGTCAGTGTACTTACTAGTAAGGAGGATCAGCTTCATAGCAATTGCAGCGTGGCTGGCAAGAGTTGATACCCCTATTGATGGAACAGGAAGGGTGTAAAGGAAATAGGATATGGAGTCTAAATTTCTCTCAGGCTCAGATAAATGAAATATTAAACCAATCTAGTTTCTGATTTCCATGCTATAGAGGGGTCTTATAATTTTGGGAGTATATAGGGATTAAAACTCTGCACAAATCTTAGTGATGCTAAATGGAGAGAAAAGAGGCAGAAAAATGTAGAAAATAAATTTCTAGATAGAGAATACTGATAAGGATTTCTGCTTTGTGAAAATTCATCTGCACTTTAAGACAGAGGCTAAATCCCACAGGTTATACTGAATGATACTGGAGCAAATAGAACCTTATCCTCTCAAAGATACTGTGGGAAAAGCTGGGCAGTGCTTTTGGTACTATTTCTCCAGAGACAAACTTTTCTTACAGGACATCAGGGCAAATAAATAACTCAGAGTCAGGTCTGGAATTCTCCTATTCCCTTCTGTTCCTGGAAGCAATGGATCTGTTGACATGCCATCGAAGACCTGGTGTTAAGCTCCAGGGCTGTACTGATCCGACAGAGACTGATGGGTTTCATGGCCAGGTAGTGAGGGATGGTCACTGAGCAAACATGACGACAATAACAGTTTATGGATAAAGACAGATTGCCTTCTTGTATTAAAACTGAATGTGCAGTGTAAATTTGCTGGCAATGGAGGTGTCAATGAAAGCTTGAAATAAGTAAAGCTTCAAAGAAATAAAATCGATCGATGCATTTTTTATTTTTTTTTTTTTACTTGTGGTTCTGTGAGCCGAAGCCATTGACTTTGGCTTCCATGCATGTTTAAAGTCACAGACATCCAGAATATACATGGATGCACAAAGTTGACTTAACTTCTGCTTATCCTGGAACAAGACCTTTCAGAGTTCCATGACAGGCATAAGCAGTATAGAGTTATCTGTCATATTATTTCAGAAATCTCTCAACAGTGAGACATTGAAAACAGTATGAAATTTACAGTTCATGGGCACATGATCTCATATAAAGAGATCACCTCATTATTTGATATGAACACTTAATTTTAGATTAAAAACGCAAACTGGTTTAATTCCGTAACAGTAAAATCTGGCGTTGATCTAGAAATTTAAACTATAATTTTAATAAGTTTTAAATATTTTAGATTAAACAAAACGTAATGCTCAGCTTTTTAATAAGCTCCAGCAGAGGTGGATTAACATTTCTTGTTGTTGTTCCTGCTTCTTCCTACTTGTAGCTTTTCCAGCCATACTTGATTCTGCACCAGAGTCTGGTTTAGGTGTGATTTTTTGTTTATTTGTTTGTTTGTTGTTTTGTTTGGAAAAAGTAATTTAAAGTAGAAGTTATCTTGTGGATTACCTTAGGATTCTTAATTCTCTGTGACGTTTATAAGAAGCAACAGTAAGAAGATTTCAAACAGGCAACATTCCTGTTCAAAACTAACGTGATAAAGGCTTAGTTTAGTCAGCAGCAAAAATGACTACAATATCACTTGAAAAAAAGATTAAAATAAGCTTATACTGTTTAGCCTTTATTACATGTTGTGATCTGAGGAAAAAAGAATGGCCGTTCTTTCTTCTGGTCCAAAAGTGACAGATGCTGGTTGAAAAGTGACCATCTGTGTGGCCCAAGTGACAGATTACATTTTGAAATAAAAAACAAGCAAGGGAAGATGTCCAAACACTGCGGTCTATTAAGACTGCTGAATTACTAAAGCACCAGTATTTGGTCTATTTAAGACCCTCAGTGCCAGGCTTTGGGAAACACATCTACAGTACACCTGGAAAGTCCAATTGCAACCAACAATTTCTGTGAAAAGTAGTAAAAGATATCAAGTGAATTTCTGCCAGTATGATGGTATGGCTAGAGCTGTTTTCAGATAGACTTTCAGATAGGCTTTGGTTTGCAGGGTAGCAACGAATTGTTTTGTGCTAAAGATTACTTAACGTACCACATGCGTGCACGTGTGTGTCCATGTGTGAGAGAGTGTGTGTACGCAGCAAATGAAGCACTCGTGTGCCATTAGCAGCCTGGGAAAGAAGAAAGCTGCTGAAGTGGGTTTTTGTTCTCCCCCCACTCCCCTGCTTTTATTGGCCTAGATGAATGTTACAAAGAGGAAACCAGATGTGAGACAGGGATGACTTGAAAGGACAGGTAATTAATATCATCTGCCTTAACTTTCTTATCTTGATGGGCTGATGTTTACAACAGTGACCCTGGGGTGGGGGTGAGCACGACCTCCTCAATATGAAATGAGAAAAGTCCAAAGGCTTTTGAGCTTCACAGAGAGCTCTGCTCCTTCTGTGAAGTGCAAACAGTTTGATTTTTTTGGGTGTGTATGCATGTGAACACTGTCTTGCAACAGTCTCTATTCTAACAGCAAGCTCTTTTAACTTTCTTTTCACGAAGAGAATGTGTTAATGGTATTTTCATATGGTGTGTTACTTTCTCTCCTTAGTTTTCTGTTGGTTTTAATTTATTTTGTAATAAATTCATGTCAATTGACCAAGAATTTGGGGGTGAGGGGAGGAGAGGCCTGCAGAAAAGCAGCAGTATTTCTAATAGTTGATCTCTCTCTCAAAAAAAAAAAAAATTACCTTTTGCACTTAATTATTTCTGACATTTTGTCCATCATATTGTAATGAGCTTCTTCAGAGGAAATAAAAACAGCTTGTCTCTTTGAAAGCAGAGATGCAACTATTTTTTGTGTTGTTTGTTATCAAAACACAAGCTGTTTTTCCTTCCTCAAAGGACACCTTGCTGTACAATGGAAGAAACATCAAGAATTAAATTAGACAGCATCAAGTTCACATGAAAGAAAATACATTTCTTTAAACAGATTTTTTTTTATGGGAGAGAAAAGATGTAAGGGTTTAGTAATCTAACTCTTTTCCAGTGTGTGCTACTTTCTCTGCATAGATGTGATAGTAAGGAACCAAATGGCAGATTTCCTGATAACAGTCTAATTGTGAACAAGGGGCTTGAATTAACTTAAGTCATTTGGGAGGTCTTTGATAATTCCATATATTAGCAGGGTCTGGTACATTTTCTGGTTCCCTGCACATTTCAGAATGTGTATCTGACTTTGATCATTTTACTATGTTAAGCATAAATCACAGACTAATTTACTATTTGCTTTGACTGGTTCTTTATATAAATCTTTGACAGTTTTTCAGAATCAGCAATAGAGTTTATTTTCTAATCCTATGTACTGGAAAACAATACCATTTCCAGTTGCAGCAATTAAAGCAGGACCACTGAAAGTATGGGGTGGAGCTCCCTGACTGATAAGGGGTTTCAAAGATTTCAGAATATCAACTCATTGGCCGTGGGCCATAGCTGTTTTTTTTTTTTTTTATGTGTGTATGTATCCAGATGTGGTGATTTGGAATAACTTTATAAATAAGTTGTAGCTGTCATTTTTGTTTTATAAGCAACATGTTTGTGGGTGGTCTGCAAAGTTTTCTAAGCCATAGATTTCAAAAAAACACCACCATATTCCTTTATATGGTTTGTTTTCGTTTTCTTCTCAACCTAGATTCTAATATATTTTGATATACAATAATTTAAGTTACAGGCTAAAGAAGAAGGAAGGAGGTGGGGGGGAATGTTCAGAGTTAAGGCTAGAGATTATGTCAAAATTAGGAGGAAAATTCATAATGAAGTAAACACTTGCTGAGCCCTCATAAAGAAATGTTTCACTTTCAGCATCTCTAACTGCGCTAAAAATAACAATAAACACTTTGTTTTCAATTAACACTTTAAAAAGTGAATTTACACGCTCCCTTTTCAAAAGTTACTTTTGGGATGATTTTCAACCAAACTGACAAATTTGAAAATACTTAACTGTCACTGAATGGGTACTTTTCACAACAATAATATATGATGATAGTAAATTTCCCCTTTTATTTCCTACTTGCAGGTTTTTCCTTTGTAAATGCAGCTTGTTAAATAGTTGCCTGCACCTGTCAGTTCATGCATATTGATTAACTGTGCTCTTTGTAAATCATAAAATCACAGATATTGATGTTTCCATACTGATTTTCAATTCTGTAAAACTTTTTATTATTCTCAAATGTAAATACTAGATGAAATATTGAGATGAAATTTCTGTGTGAGAGAAATGCACCTTTATGATGATGGTTTTGGTTAAGAAACTGAAATCTTCAAAAATCTCACCAATATTTATATCTATCTATTTAGATTTGCTTCCTTTAGTAATATGAATTTGGTTAGAAGAAAGTTATCAAATACTGTATGAAGAAGGGGATAGGAGAATATAAGTTAAAAAAATCAAACAGTGCTCCATGCTTCTTAATATAGATTGTTAGAATGTAATATATGAATGGTATTAGCCATGTATCCTTTTAAACTTTCTGTTATTAATAGCTAACAACTGCATAGACAGTTTAGGACTAGAAAGCTGTATGGAATGCAGAAATAATTCTTGAATTAATGATAGATTTTTTTTTGTTTGTTTTTTTGTTTTTGTGAGAACGCTTAAAGAATATGTGTGTTGAAGGCATGCATCTTGCAATTGAACTTCTGTATCAAAGTGTTTTTCTGGAAAATATAATCAATTAGTATTACAAAAAGTTGTTCATCAGGATCTGTTTTCAGCAAAAACAACTTTTGACAATCTTCATCTTTTTTTCTTTCCTGAAGGGTTACCTAAACTAAGCATATCGATACCTTAAACTGAGCTTCTGATTCTTCTCTTTGGAAATCACGGGTGTCTTACAGAGTATTTGAGATCTTACCTCTGTTATTTTAGCATAGACCAAGTTTATCAATGAGAATGGTTTTGAGACCTGATGTCCAGAAGTAAGAATCGATGTTTAATTTTGGTATGTTTTGTGCTGTTTTATTTAGCTGTAAGACTGTTTTCCATCAATGAGGCAATATTACTGTCTGTCTTCTGGATATACACACAGAAAATGTCTACTTGAATCTTGACTGAACATTACACTTTTTAACATAGATTGTCTCTGGAGTCCCAGAATTGCCTGGGAAAAGCATCTTTCATGGCCAACTGTTAAGCAAAAGCATCTTTGTTTTATTTAAAAGCACCTCTGAGATCTGTAATATGCTAACAGTAATGGAGGAGCTTACTTTTTGTTAGTAATAATGCTATCAGCATCTTAATTGCATGAGCTAGGTTTTAAAAAATGTAAATAAATAGCACAAATGATGAATATTTTGAAACTTTGCTAACCTAGATCTATATCTGAAATTCAGAAGCAGAGAAAATGCTGTAAATGGCAGCAGTTAGATGCTTCCCTAATTGGTCATATTAAAATATGCATGCTATCTGAAGTGAATGCTTAATAGGTGGTATGTTTTTATGGGAATTCTCAGGTGCATAGTTCTCATGTATGGCAAATCTAAAGCTCAGAAAAAAAAAAAAAAGATGAGTTGTGAAGCACAGTTCATGCGCATCAGCACTGAATCCTGGTGTGGAGCTTTTTCAAACACAGTTAGGACCCTGTAATACTACTTTCTTGAATAATTATTCCTTGTTTCCTCTTGCATTCCATATGACTCTTCATCTCTGTGATTTGCCTCAAGTTCTAAATACTTGGTTTTGGCATGCTCTTCAGTGCAGGAGTTAATTCTTTGTATTTTTTATATATTTCTTTTTTCCCCACATCCATTTGCCTCTCCACCTTCTTTGTAGTGAACAGACTGTAAAGCTGGCCTAAAAGTTGCGAGTCCCTTCCAAGTTGCCAGTATTGTGGGCTGGTCTTCAGTTTATTTCATTACTTCAGACATAAAATGAGTTCAGTTGATTATCTTTAGGTTTTATCAATTCAATTAAGAATAACATTCCTCTGCACTCCCTCCCCTAGTTGTTAAAGGTAATAAATCACTATAAAGTTCTGAAACTTAATGATGGAGGAGGACTGAGTGGCTGAGGTAACTGTAGCTATTTAAGGCCCTTTGGTGGTGAAATACAAAATACTTACTGCTAAAGTGATTTAGTGATGAGCTGCTACTTGGGTTCTTCTCTCCCGTGTTACCTTATAGCTATTTTCTGTTTAGTAGTTCTCTCCTTACCTATATTGATGTCACCTCTGTTGAATTTCAGGTTGTTGATTTTAGACTTCCACTTTATCAATTTAGATTCTAACTCTTCTTTCCAAAGTGCTCAATAAACTTTTCTGTAATTTTTCTGTTTGTGCCTTTTTTTTTCCTATCTTGCAAGTAAATTGAAAATAATCAGTAGAGCTAGGTAAAAGCTAGACTTCACGGTAAGCTTTGGATTGATAAGGTATTGATGACAATTAGCTTTTGGTTGTGGTACTCCTACAGCAGCTCTGATCTACAGCTTTCATTTAGTGTTTGGTGGTTCAGCAGTGGGGCTGTAGTCCTCAAGAAGTTTAGTCCTTGCTGTGGATAAAGATCGCTGTGTTGAAAGGATGTAGGCTCAGTAGGAGAAACCTGAATCTGTTAGATAGCAAAGCTATTATAGGTAGATTAGTAATCAGCAGTACAGTCCTTCAGTTGCAAACACTGTCCCTGAATCCTTTTGTTTGTCTGACATTTATTCTTTGAACATTGCTGCACTAATAGATTTTTCTGGGAATATTGCTGCCAACATTTTAGTTGTCACAGAAGGAACTCCTCTGTTAGTGTCTGCATCTTCTGCAACCCCATTTGTGTGCTCCTAATAACTTTTTTCTTACCCTTAACAGGAAATGGCAGTTGCAGTATTGGGGTGTTCTTGTACCTATACAACTTCGTATTGTTATTTGTTCTTTGAAGGGTAGAGAACAGATCATTTTGACTCCTTTGTCAAAAGGTAATTTGTGTGAATAATTAGTTCAGAAAATAGTGCACATTTAAAGAAAATGCTGCATTTGTCCGAAGAGAGTGTGAGAAAATCCAGACCGCTGTGCTACTGCAGCAGAGTACTTCTCCAGCCTGCAGTGAGGGAACTGAACATCTTCAGCCACAGTAGGTGAAATCAGTGAGAGAAGACCTGGTGGGGACCTGGCAAAGACTGAATTCCACAGAGGAAGAGAACACGCAGGCTCCACCTGCACAAGTGTCCTTTTTGACAGGGAATTTTATGGGAACCCATTCAAATAACTCAATTCTCAAGATCCCCTTAGTTTTGCAATCCTGTTACACTACATTCTTGTCACAAGCAGTAAAGTGGTCTTGCTCAATTTTCCTTCCTTCTTGTTATTACTTCCTGCCTTACTTTGTGTGTGAGTGAAACTATTCACAAGGGAATGATATTCATAGTCTTTCCTGAAGGCATTCACAGAGGAGCGTTTATAAGAATCTTTAGCCAAGTAACAGGTTTTTTTGTAATTAAAACAAAATTTTTTAGATTGAAGTTCTTGAACCTGAAGATTTTTCTGCACATGAAGAATTTAAAAATAAAACCAGACTTTCTCTTTTACTTGCTCTCACGTGTGTAGCCTCTCCCTTTCTTTCTCTGATGATTTTCAGCTACAGTATTTATTAGTGATACACTGGAGTTCTGTAACATATTTTGAGCACAAAAGCCTGTGTTCAGCAAATTGCTTCGAGTAATACCATATCCAGTTACCTGAATGTTGGAGGTATATTTTGTTGCATTGCCAAAGAAAGCAACTAATAATACTTCTAAGAACGTTAACTGTAGGATTTAAAATGTCTGGTGTGTGTCTGTTCTTGGCAATAACTTTAGAGTGAAAACCAGATATTAAGAAAATAGATATCATTTATTTTGTGTATGTGCCTGTTTTTTCACCATAGGTTTGCAGTTCTTTCATTGCATTAAAATTCTATAAATTTTGTTATGAAGCAATTATCTGTTGTATAATCATTCAGAGTACAAAAGTATAGTTGAAACTTCTTATGTTTTAGATTGTTAGATATTGATACTGCACATATTGATACTGCATGCTACAGTGTACAGAACTGTTATGTTTGGAGTAACAACCAAATAAATTGGCACTACTGCAGAAAATATTATGTAGTGTAACTGTGTAAGAGTCTGTGTATTGGATGAACTTTATATCTAGCACAATATGGCTTGATCTAGTATTTAAAATGAGTGTTGTTTACACATGTCTAAAAGGGTGCCTTTGTGAACAGGGAGGTGTTTCTACTTCAGTCACACCTTTTGGTTGTCCACGGATTCATCACATAGCTCCTTTGAATCAGCTTACTGGTCTGCAAAATGGCAATCATAAAACCTACAGCACAGGGATGCATTTATCCCATAGCTGAGGTCTTAGGTTTACGGCAGGTTGAGATTTAAGTGGCAAAGGGAAATACGCTTAGCAAAGAACCCAACTCAATATAAAATGGAGAGTCCATCAGCAGAGGGAAACTGAGACCACTTTGGAGAAACCATAATTAGAACTTCTGGATTCCAAGGAAAACTAGTTCCAGCATTTTTTAACGTACCTACAGAATTACACTGTAATTATAAAAAGGCAAAATTTGCCACTTTTTAAGTGCACATGTTTTCGATTTAAGACCATACACCACAAGTAACAATAGCACTTTACACCACATGGGACCCCAATGTTTGGTTATAATAATAAAAGCTCCCAAAGCTTTCTACCTGAGACTTCTAGATAAGTAATAGTCTTACTCAGTATTTAAAGACAAGGCAAAGCAGCAGGCACTATGATGGAGAAAGGGCAGAGCACTGATACTCCCTGGCAATGACAGGGATGTTCTGTGTTATGTGCTCCTGGCCTCTGCTTGGGAAGGCTAAATGATAGCAATGACGTGTGTTAAATGAGTTAGAGGCAACAACAGTTGAAAGATTGCATCATGACTTATCCTCTAATGCTATATGAAAATTCACCAAGAAAGGGTAAAAAGCAGTTTTACTGATGGGATTTTTTTAATCCCTAAATCAAATCAACATCAAGCAACAGTGGTGCCACACACCAGAGAGTATGCAGAATATAGAGAAGGATCATCCAAAAGCTTTTGCACAGTGTCAGGTCTACCTTCCTGTATATGATGTGTTTTTATGTACCCAAAGAACAATAGGAGTTCTGATGGAAGTTTAAATTATTCAAAAGGATCAATATTTTTGCAGGAGATTTCTAAAAATCTGTGGTTTTTTGGTTTTGTTGCTTTTGTATATAGATCAATATGAACTTTGTTTGACAGCTCGCAGTACAAGCTGTCGGGTGCTTATCTTTCTTACCCCTTTAGATATGCTTTACATAAAACAAATACATGATATGGATTAGTTTGAGTTTGGTGCTCTTTCTGTCAGGCAGCAGATTATCATTTGCTTTTGTCAGTGGTTCAACAAAAAAACTCTGAGGACAAACGTTTCTCTCCCTAGGACTTCCCCCTCAACCTGTATCACTTCAGTAACATATGTGTTACCTCTCCTCATTAACTTTGCCTGACTAGTATTTTTGAATAGCACAGCTACAGCAATGCTGCAACTATAGCATGGAATTACGGTAAAACAGATAAGGTAATGTGCAGTCACGGATCTACATTTCTTCAACTTCTTCAGCATTTGTTTCTTATAGAGTACTTGTTCTTTAACATAAATTAAATAATAAGTTGAATTAAAGAACTTGAAAAAGTTCCTGTGGTGGTAAATAAAAACTTCTTGAGTTTAGAGACACCAGGAGGTGCTACAGAAACTAACTATACCTTTACCTTCTGTATTTCTTTTAAACCATTCAGATCGTGCAGTCTAGTCCTCTGTTGGTCTTTGATATGCTTAGGTGTTACCAAATAGCATTGCTAAAATAAAATTATTTCTGTTTTCTGTCTTAGATTCCAAATACCAAAGTTTTATAGAGTAATTTTTGAGACAAGTTATCCTGAAGATATTTTTGCAATACATTTGGTATGTCTTCTTAAGCCAAACAAATCTGCAAGTGTTAACATTTACCTTTGTAATGCAATACACTAACATAGTGTTTTATCCCCCCAGTGTCTATTTAATTTGTTTAGTGAAATTGTACATAGATCTATGCTGTAGCCAGAGAATATCGTATTGCTTGGCTGTCATTTGTTATATTTCCAACAAAAACAAATTATATTCTTTCATTTGAATGAAATGACACAATCTGTAGCCAACTCATATTGCTTATTTGTTCTTTGTAATGTTAGACCTAAATGGATAACGAATATACAATTTCTGAAGATACTTCTGTGGCTAGGAAAAACATTCTTGGCTTTCTGATACTCAAACTTAGATACCGCCTTTTTCTATGCATTGTGAAGCATAGCATTGCTTTTCCCCTTCTTTTTCTCCTTTTCTTTTCCTTTTCCTTTTCATCCTCTCTTCTCCCAAGATCCTGAGCAAATGGTGCCAGCAAAAATGCAGTGCAAAATTATGTTGCATAAACATTAAGTCTAATATGTGCTGATCAAAATCCACCACAAGAAAAGTAAATCTGATATAGATGTTGTCATTTCCACATATCTTGGATCTACTAGCTCTGGCAGATTTGTATTGCAGAAGTTTTTAAATTTTCCCTTGATTTTGTGACTATTGAACTAAGCTGCAGGAAAAAAAGGGAGTGTGCCTAATTTGCATATATACAAAGGACCTAGAAATATTTTCATTCCAATCTCGGTGTCTGAGATCTTACGGGTTGTATCCGTCAACTCAGTAATGTTACACCATTCTGATTTCACTTGTCAGTCTGGCCCAGGTAGAACACGGTGGCCGTTCTCTCCTCAGTCACTGATTTAGATGTTACTTGGGATAAACCTCAATCTAAGTCAGCCTGTAATTTAGCAATGATGAGAGCCTCTCCATTAGTTATGAAGAACTAATCAAAGAAGGGTCAGTCACAGAATTTCTGCTGTATCTGTTCTTGATACTCATTTCCCACCATGAAAAGAGCTTCATCTGCTTCCTTTCCTTTACATGTTATTAAATGACTTTGGTAAATCTTTGAGAAACATTGTGCCAGAGGTTCTTCCAGTGCTAGTTTTTAAATTGTTCTGGCTTGGTTACAATATCTCTGAACAAAAGTATTATACAGTAGAAACACCCAAAAATGATAACTGATGCTGAAGTCTTGGGGGATAAATAAGACATTGGTATTCCATATTTTATAGCTGGTTTAGTATTATTAACGATCCTCAATTTGCAATTGAAAGTCCCATGAGTTATTACATTAACTAAACACACCAGGGAGATAGTTTATGCAATTCGCATTCAAATATCCTATAGGTGACAGTTTGTAGTAACAGAGCTATAACTTTGTGCTAAAGTTGCAGTGAAAACGGGCATTTCCAATGTGAGTAAGCATTACAGAAAAAGAAGTAAAGCAAGTTATTTAATTAATCTTTATAGGTGGTACTTTGTAACTGGAAATTGTGTGGCTTAATTGGCACAGAAAAACAATTTTGCATGTGGATGGGTTGACACTTTCTTTAATGAAATGATACATATCTTCTGGTAATTCATAGCTAGATGGTTTCACCTCAGCTTTCAAAAGCACATGTAATTTAATTTTGATTCACAATGAATATGTATGGTTCTTTAAAAGGTGAAAGTGTTTCTAAGTCATCCAGATCTTGACACAGAAATACAGCCGTCTCCAGTCCAGTGCAACAGAGCTGTTGGTGAACGAATAAAAAGAGCGTCAACTTTGCCATCATAAGGTCACTTTTTGGTGTATTGCAATTGTAATTTGAAATGCTGGAAAGAAAACAGGTAGCAGCGTGCCCTGTCATCTATAGTGATGTATAGGCAGCTGCCTTATGTCAGTGCTGCATGGAGTAAAGTGTGCCTGAGCCACTGACACGAGATGTTTCCATCTCTGCATCCCAGCGTTGTACAGTGCCAAAAGGAGCACATTAGATGTGGGTTAATTTTCAGGCTGATGGCAAGATCAGAGAATGAAGCATCAGAACTATTTTATACATGTAGTATATAGGGTGCCCCACATACCTCATAAAATCATGTAGCGAGTTGAATTATATCAGTACAGTACCTTGTGTTAGCACTTTGGATTCCACCATTAGAGCATGTGCAGAATACAAAAAAAATCTGATGCGCAATGTTTAATCTTCTTTTACTTGTTATTTAATTTTGCATAAGAATGGACAATGCAATACAACAAATATTAAATGTATATACTAAACCACGTGAATTCAAAACCTCATTTATTTTATCAATTGCTTAAGCTCATTTGATCATAAGGGACAGGGAGACCAAACAGCTATAAAAGAGCTCCATTTTCTATCAACTGAACCAAATCCTCCTTTGATCTGTTAATCCCAAGTTTATAAGGTTAGGAGATAAGCAAGCGTAACTAAATTCCTTTTTCTTTTTGTCCACCTAATAGTCTATGAAGCAAAGCAAACATAATAAGCTTCTTTGCTGCTTTTCAGACTCTTCTTGCTGAATAATTCAAAAAGTGCATTACAGGTTTTATGAGTACAACTGTACACACAAGCAATGTTCCATGATTTTTTGCATGCCTGAAATTTGCATATATTATATTTTTATTTTGCATTTCTGACACAGAAGCTGACTGCCTACTCGTTCTTGGCTTTTATTAGGTCTTTGATGCTTGCTGGAGGAGAAGGCCTCTTTTGTCTCTGATAGCCTTAAGGCAGATCTAGGTTAGCAAGAAAGCCAGAGGTTTCAGGCTTGTTAAATGTCACAGTAATGGCTGTCTTTACGCATTGAAATACCAGCCTTCTTCTTTATAGGAAAATGAATCACATTACCACCAAGGGAAGGAAAGCCTTTGTTGGAGGAGACTGCTAGTCTGCTACTTAAGAAGGGGATTTAATTTTCCCCTCCAGGCTTTTTGGCCAGCCCACTACAGTTGCCCTTGTGGAACTCTGATATCATAGCATGCAAAGGATAGCAAACAAGAAAGAGCAATTAGCCATTAATCATACTCATTTTGCATTGGATGGACAGACCATTTAAAATACAGTATGCATTCAGTACGTGAGTAAGAATAGCCTGTGTGGACAACGCACGAATGTGTAGAATTCCGTTCTTGCATTTTGGATAAGTGTTTCTTGTTGAATTCTTATTCAACGTCACTGAGCTGGTGTTATGCATACTACTTTTTATTAAATCCTTCTCATAAGTTTCAGTGCACAGAGAATTAAATTGAGGATTTATATTGCCAACAAAGTGCCCATTTTTCGTTGCTCACAAAAGTGGGTGGATTACTTTAAATAAAAATATAAGAACTGCAATATTAATTCTGCAAACAGAAAAACTAGATTGAAATAAATGAGTATAATGTTGTTTTATATTTATGCTTTTTATCTGTTTCATAAAATAAAGAATGGATGATTAAATTACTATGTTGTTGCAGATATAATTAAATGTTTGTCTAGATAAATATATACTTAGACTTTGTATTTAATTACATTAGGGTATAGGGAACTAAATTTTTTTAAACTAAATAAAAGTGTGTATATATATTCATTATCTGTCAAATATTATTTTGGTAGAAAGCAGAATTAAAGGTTTTTTTAATTCATTAAATAACAACATTAGCGTGTGTGCTGGGCATATGTTAGAAAAAGTAAGTTTGTCAAGACCTTTTGCATTCAAGACCAATTTAATAAAACCAGAGAATACTATACTGTGAATTGACCCGTTTACTTCCAGGTCCTTTAAGTTCCTTGTACTAGTAGATCTCATACTTCCATTTGAAACTGGTATTTTTATGTTAAGTGAAGAAAGTTAGTTAGTTATTCTGCTTTTTCAGTCATATACCTTTGGATGAACTTGACGTTGAAATGGCAGTAGTTCCTTTATCTGAAGAGAGAAATAATAAAAGCATCTGTTATCTAGCAAAACAGCTTCATTTGAATGCTGACCCAAGTACCTCAATCCAAACAATATCCTTTGCTTTCTGAGCTGTAGCAACTGCCTTTTGCTTTCTGGACTTGATTTATGACCTTTCCTATGCTTCACCCTGTAGACCTGAAAGAAATGCTTGTAAGAAACAAAAAGTGTCAGTGCTTACATGTCCTCCATCTTTATCAATGTGCATGCTTCTGCTTTCCACCAGTGCCCAGAGCCTCCCTGGTCTTTGCTTACTGCGAATAATGTGGTCTCCTCATGTTTGAACCTTTATCTAGGAAGATGCCCCCACATGACTTCTGTGTATGCATTTTCCTGGTGAGGAAACCAAGACATCACGATATTATTTTCAATTACTAATGACATTGTTCCTTGACCTTTGCTAATCCACATAAAAGGCATGCAATATCTGTCTTAATTATGATAGAATTGGCACTCATACGGTTAAGATTTTTGAGATTCAGTGAATTAGTTCCTAGCTCTCCTACAGTGCTCTTGGGTGATCTTTGGCAAGACACTTACATTAATGTATTCGTTCCCTAACTTTAAAGAAAAAAAAAAGGGTTAATGACTTCTTAATCTCCATGGAATGGTGTTTTCTGGATGTATCATGAAAGAAGTAGATTTAAGGAGAAAAAGTGAATTTAAGGGGGTGACCTTGTTTTCCACCTGAAAAGTTTCGTACTCTTAAACCACACTCTCCAAACACAGAGGCTAGACATTTGGTAGAAAAGAAAGCAGAAGTTTGGTCCATTATAAGATGATTCCAAAACCTAAGATTTTAAGGGAAACATCTACAGTCATGAAACTCTCAAAGACACGTTTGGCATTATTTTAATTTGTGTTCAGATTTCTTGTCCAAGAAAGCAAAATGAGAGGTGAGTTGCAACACTTCAGTCCTGTGATCCACTCAAAAAAGCGAATGCTAGTTCATTTTTATGTAGTGTAGTAATTCAACATTATCTCAGCTGGACCGAATGAACAGAATTCAACGTGTGTCTCCTGAGGTTTGGCACAATACTGCATGCATTTTGCATTCACAGGTATGGCTGCGCTTCCTGAGGCAGTGCTGATGGCCAAATTAAATCCAAACTGAAAGAGGCTTGAGCATCTCCTCCTGACAGGACAAGGACATGACAATTGTCTTCCTTCTCAGCTATTTTGCGGTTGTGTGTCTCTGGTTTGTAAGTACCCGCATTTTTTTTATGATAAGAGGAACTTGCTCTTGGATGACCCTGCCACTTTAGACATGTTAGTGCTACTGGTAATGCTACTGTTAGAAATAGTAAACCAACAGATTACGTACAATGTCGGAAAATGGGGAAGTGCCACGTTGGCAGAATTGCTATTCAGTTAAGTAATTGTAGCATACTGTATCATATGCACAACCCCTTTTGCAAATGAATGGCTAACACAAATGGATTTTTTTAATAGCTTCTCTCTGTCTTGTAAAAGATTAAATTAAAAATAAGATATTAAAACAAGTTTGTAGAGCATCTGTATGCGAGTTTTCTGATCCTTGTCAGAATGTAGAACTTACTTGAGGAACGTTGCTGCCTCAGTGGCACAGGATTTTCATTAATTGATGTGAATTTGAATGCCTAATAGATCATAATACAATAATCTTATTTTTTGTTAAGGATATTGGGCCTGTATGATTGAATTTTTTAAAAAATGTACAACTTTGATGAGTGTAGCTTTGAATGTTTCCTGGTGGAACAGAAACATCTGGTGTCCAGTTCTCTCTTGTGCAATGGCCCATTCTGCATGCATGGGTATTTTCTTTTCTAGATTGCCTATTTCCAGTATAGAGGGAGGAAATTCTTAAAACGCACATTTGATTAGGATATTTGCTTGCTAAAGTCCTTGTAATATAGTAAATTATACCTGCCATGTTGTAACACACTGACACTAGTTTTCTTTAAATATTGCATGCTGTTATTTATTTTAATTTTCTTTCATTTCGAACTTAGGAAACACTATTTATTTTTCTTTAAAGTTCTTTTTTTCTTATTCACCATATAATTATATTTTTCTACCCCTCTCTAACATTCAAAATGAACAAGTATACTTCTTTCTCCCTTTGCTTAGCTATTTTTTTTAAAACTGTGGTTTTTTTTAAATTCTATACAAGGACAGATCACTTGACTTTCCCTCAACATACTACTGGTGCTTATTATAAATAAAGTCAGTAAATGCTTTAATTATTTTATTCTGCAGAATTTATTAAACATTTCCTACTATTATTTTGATTTGACCTGAAGAAAGTAGTATAAACTATGATGCAGATTATTGGAAAACACTTCATAAGCAGTTTTCCAAGAAAAGTGTGTTAGAAAAATATCTGTCACTATTTTAATATACAAATCTTAGTTGTGTGTAAATCTGGCCAATGTAGGATTATGCAGGTTCTGTAGTAATTTATAGCCTTTTTGCAAAAAAGTTATCCCTCTAGAGATGCAGTCCAGCAAATGCAGTTAGGGGGAAAAGTCAGGGTAGATAGCTTGTTTAAAAACAGTAATAAAAAAGTAATGAGAAGAGTATTGTTCTTGTCAGCTAGACACGGTTACTAACTCAGTGCTAGAAACTACACAGATAAAATAACCTCTAAATAAAGACTTTTTTTCCCTGAAGTAATAAATAACTTGAGTTCAAAATGAACAGATTATTTCAAACATTTAAGTTCACAGGTTGGCCCTCATGGGAAGGAAGTTAATTGAAGTTACTTGTCAATTTTGGTTCGGGGGTTGATTTCTTTTTCCATCATATGTTTTTAAAAAAAGATGAAGATTTGGTATTGGCTTTGAAATAGGAACGCACTGCTAAAATCATATTTTAAAAAGGCTTTTTAAGACGGTGTTGAATTGATTCATTTTGGGTTGTTTGTTGTTTGTTTTTTGTTTTTAAAGTATTGATAAGTGGGAGGTGTTGGCCCAGATTTGTAAATAATTTTGATGAACTCTCCAGTCTACCAAAAAACAAACCTGTGAACCCTTTTAATGATTTCTACTTTGTAGCTCCTTATTTGTTACAAAATACTATTTTTCTCTAAGCTTTGGAGAGTGAAATAGGAGGCAGATTATTTGAGGAAATGTTTTCCTGTGAAGAAAATGCTGAGTAATAAAAGTGATTGTACCCATGGGGAAAAAATTCCTAGCTAATTAGGAATCATTAGCTGTATTAGCTACATGGAGATACAAAAGGTATGATATCAGCTCACAAATACTCAGACAATTCTTTTTAGAACAGTGAACTAGTTACAGTAAACCCGTGTTTCTTATAATAGTATTCCAGAGATAATGATGGTATTAAAAAAATACCATCCAGAGATGTCAGTCTTTTGGATCAGGATCATTGACCATAGAGTATAAGTGAAACACAGTCAACTAATCTGCCCTTGCATAGAATACATTAAAAAAAAAAAAAAAGCCAAACAAAGGGAACAACCATCATACTTGTTCATTTTGAATAATGTTGCAGACAGGCAGAAAAATAGGACTAGGGTAAAAAGATAAAGAAAAACTGAAGAAAAATAAATAGTGTTTATTTTATTTTCTTTTATTTCAGACTTAGCAACAGCTATCTGATGGGGAACTGAAATAATAAAACCTAATATTTACGTTAAAGGATATTGTGAAATATTTTTCCGTAAGAAAGGAAACTCTTCACTGTGTTAGCTGTCTGTATGACAGTGTACAACTCTCTTCCTACTACTCTGAAAAATGGCTCACCCATAGCAATTGCATGTAATTACAGAACAGGGGTGCTGAGTAGCTGTCACATTATCTAGTTTGAATAGGAAAAAAGATAACATCCGAAATACTTTTTTTGAAGTAGAGAATAAATTACGCATACTTGCTGTGAAATGCTGTAAGATGCATCAAATTTTGGGTTTGCTGGTTTTGACCATGTATGTTTAATCATGTGCCCCACATTTTCATATTGAATAATGAGTGATGTTTAAAGTAACATTCAAATGGTCGATACTTATAATATAATAGAAAACAATAGCTGGTTAAAATCAGCATCAAATCTTGCGTGAATCAAAAAAGCAGAAAATCTGATATCTGCAATATGTCCCACATACAGAGACACATACATGTCTCTCTAAATATCAGATGACCTATTTTTGGCCTGCTTTAGTTCCATAGTTTAGATAACAGTCGTGGGATACTCCTATGCATTTGGATTGTTGTGCTTTAACCTAAGAATGGCAACAAAGCTCTTTTAAAAGGAAAAGGATTTGCAAATGCTATGCATAATTATAGTATTTTCGTATTTTATATTTATGGTGTTTTTAACATCAAGGCTAAAATTCATGCCTAGAACAACTGAATTTTGGACCTTCAACACAATGAAATTGTGTTGGTTTTTTTTTTTTAATGGGCAAAACCTGCTTGCACTGTCTTTCCACCTTTTTTGGCTTCTACATAGCTCGACTAATAAATGTGCATGGACCTTGACTTCAGTGAATCTGCCAACCCTTCTCTTCCGAGAGACCTCCCAGTCCCTCGCTTTTATGTTTATCATCTTTATAGCTATATGAGTTATGGTGAGTTGTCTTTTGGGGAGGGAGTCAAGGTACAGTGAGACCTCAGTGCCAAAGGCACACAGGGCATCTGTGATAAGATGGTGAAAGCACTTGGGAAACCTCATGCCTTTTCTAGAAGAATGTCTCCTTTTTCCTTTGAAGAGGATTTTCACTCTTCCTTCAATGAGCAGTGGAGAACCAAGTGGACATTCTAGTGTATTCTCCTATATGGAGTCAACTTCAAGCTCAGCTTTGCCTTGTTCAGAAACTAGAAAAGAACCTTCTTTGTTCTGTGGTCTTACAGGAGTTTCTTGCAGCGCAGGAACCATTGGGAGTCCAGTGCATTAGGGCCAATGTTGGCTACTGGTATTGAGGTGAAGAGCGGAGCAGGGGAGGGTATTCCAACTCTTCTTGCTGCCAAAATGCTACAGGTAAAAGTAAGGGAGGAAAGGATCTCTGTGCTAACAAAGGCACCCAGAGGAAAGTGATGAAATGAGAGTCAGGACTGTAAAGTGTAAATACACAGCCCAGCCCTTTCAGCGTACTTCCCCTTGCATACGATCTGTTCAGATATGAGAGAGGCATGCTGAAAAGAGAGTTGTCCTTCAGCAGAATTGAAAGATGTCTTCCACCAGGAACATAACCCCTTTGTGTTCCTCCTTCCCCCTCTATCTTCTCTTGCAGTATGCAAATCTTTTTCTTTTTTTCCCCCTCTTTTCTTGCACAGCTTGATATGTGATTGGTTCTCTCTTTCAACACAAATGACTGTAGATAGATTTTTCTATTTATATTCGATATCTATGCCTTGGTTCTCAAACATAAAGGGAAACCAATATAGTTCTGCCTGTAGGAGGTTGAATTTGTAAATATATATTAGTTTGGAAATACAATGAGAGATAATAAAATATTCAAAAAGCAGCCTGCTCTTGTGGGATATTATTCTGCACAGCCAGGGAGCAGATTAATGACACTACACACAAAAAAATAAGATATGCACCATAAAATATGGATTGGAGTAGCAATGTGAAAACCAAAATTCCAGTCCTGGCAGCCTGTGAAACACGTGTATTTTTACAAAGTTTATCAGCTTTAAATAGCAATGCTCAAAAGCAGTCATTATTTAATTGGGAGATTCTATCCCGGGCAGCTAACCACCAGGAACAAGAATTTTGCCTTATTCTAGGTGTGAGTGGTATTGTCCTCCTGAATAAGATTCAGGGCTCCTAAGTCCATCTTGGGTGAATTTTGAAGGTGTGTATTTATTCACATTTTTTCAGGAAAATGTTCTGTGAAACGTACTGTCCAAAGGCTGTGTGTGAGCATGTAAGAGGTTGTTATATTTGTCTTAATTTCCATTTAATTTTGTACTACAGAATCTAAGCTGCAATCTTTAAGTGCCCTTGCATAGGAGAAGGTACAAGAGAATTGCCAGAAGTGGAGTTAGTTTTGCCTGTCCCCAGCCGCATGCCGAGGACACTGCACTACTCTGGGGTGAACCTGGGGGTTCTCTGCTGTTTCTGCTTGCCAGCTGTCTACTGACCTCTCCGACTGCCATCTTTTGTCTTAAATTCATACAAGACAATTTCCAATGTATGATAAAGATGGGAAGTGTGGTCTGCATTTGGAAAGTATTAATGAAACTAAAAGAAAGATTTAGGACTTATCAAGGTCATTTCTTACCTATGTTTTCGGTTTGGATGAAATTTGGCATAGAGCTCCCCCTCCAAATTCTTCGGCCAGTTTGCATTTTAACACTACAGGCAATAAGATGTGGCATTTGCAATAGTATTTTGCAGATGCGTGTGTCCTTTAGGCAGTGCTAATAGCACTATTTGTAGTGAAGCTTGCTTGAAATTTCCCAGTAGAAAATACTTCTTAACTCTTGCTGACAGCTTTCCCAAAATTCAATAGCTTGGTTTGAAAGCTTCCATTCAAGACATCTACTTTTAGCTAACTTTTCCCCCCCTTAAATTTTAGCCAAAATTGGTGCGCTATTTTGAGAATAAGGGTAGAGAAGAAGATCTTTACACCTAATAAAAAAATCATGATCCTGACATTGAAAAATTGACCAACTCCAAGATGCTGATCTAGGATGCAAAATTTGGTGGGGAGAATAGTGTTGGTGTTTTGTGCCAGTGTCGTGCTATTTATTATTGCTGGGCACAGTCACTAAGATCTGGTGAGTGCAGGTATCTTTGTGAAACCTGCTCATTTTGCAAAGGCAGGCAGAGGCTTCCGTTTCGCATTCCCTGGATCTGCTCTTCCTTTGTAATTGCAGTTCTGGACTGCTGAGGGCCAGGCAGTGCCTGCGTCTGAGTGCCTGAACCCAGACAGCAGGAGGAAGGGAAGATATTTTTCTTGTGCTCTAAATAATACATCTGTTAGACCCAGGCCAGGTAGGGGGAGGAAGCAGCACAATGTGAGAGTAATAGAGTGGGATGCAGATGGGAGAGTTAGAAAAGGACAGAAAAAAAATGTAGATATTCAGAAGCTGTTTGAATTGTGGTTGTACACACAGACCTATGTTTGATAGTCCCCTTTTTAAGAATGCTAGACTTTTCAGCTTTTTAATGTAAGGCCCTTTAATGCTCTCTCTCTTTGTAGGTATTTATAATTGTGTGTGTGTATGGGTATACACACAAACACACAGAATACATAAAGTACACAAACATAATTAATTTGATTTAATAAGAGGGAGGGAGTTAAGTTAGAACTAGGTAATCAGTTTTAATAAACTTTCTTCTTTTCCAGAGGAATTTTTGTAAGTGAGCAGCAGTCTTAAACATCATAGTCATGAAGCATTTCAGTTTAGTTGATGTATTTTTCAAGGCATATGTAGATTTTGAAACTATGTATTGTTACTTTTTAACAATTTTTTAAATTTCTTATTTGGGGAAAACTTTTAAATTATGAATTATTTTAGTCTCATGTTATCATAGTCTTCTAAGTCTCACAAAATCGTAACATATTTGAAAGCATAAACCCAAGCATTTTTTTTACAATCCTTTTGAAATTTTCTTCTGTTCTCATAGTGACTTGCCTTCCTTCTTCCTTCTTCTGAATGCATTTCCTCTGTGCTGCTGTATCAAAGAATTCTCTTTCTTTTTGCTGATTGTTTATATATTTGAAGATATTTTAAAGAGGAAGTAAGGACTCTGAACATATAATTAAAGGCCTATCTATGGACTTCTGCTTTTGAACTTCGGTTGTACTTATGGGTAGATATAAGCTGTTTCCTCATGCCAAGTAACAACGATAACATCAAAATGAGATTGACTTGAATGCTGATAGGTACGCATTGTTTTAAAACTTGAATTGTCTAGTGCATAGTTTCTGGGTAATCTCTGGGAGTTCAGAATATATATGCTTTCTTTGAACTGTGGTACAAATATAATCCTTTACTTAAGACATTACTGCAAACAACAGCTAAATCAGACAGTGCTAAGTCTTCTAGAGCTGCTCAGAAGTGCTCTGTAGCATCAGTACGGGATTCTGATAAATGCCAATAGGCATTACATACCTAACTCCCGCTGAATGAGGGTCTTTTAAGGTGTCTGATGATGGAATGACCCAAATCACTGGTGACTTTCACAGATCTTGAGTGGAGAATAAATTTATGAACACAAGAACAATTTACTAAGGGGAGTTGAAATGGAAAGTAAACAGATGTTGGCAGAGCAATAAAACATCTCATGAGCTGTGTATCTTTCTGAGACATCTATAGTTGATATAAATTATTTTAACTTGATTGTAGTCTGTTTTAAATGAATGGAGCTGTGCTGTCTTTTATTAACTGAGGATCTGAACCAATCTTTCATTTTCAGTTTATTTTTGGTCAGTGTCATGCTTGTGGTGATGTTCTGTGTGGATATGGAAAAGATACTGAGAGACATCTCTGGAAGTCAGAGTAGGAAATTATATATAATAATTAATTTAATAACATTTATTACTCCTTCATTATATTTCTACAGTGTAATAATAAAACATAAGTGCTGGTGTGATGTAATGGTGAACTCTGATAAGCCGTCTTCATAAAATACTGGCAATTGCTTCTATCTGTAACATAGCTAGAAGTATCTGGAAAGAAGATATAAATATAAAAAGATTTATATTGCTTGTGAACTAATATTGATGTCCTTCTGTGGACAAAATCTTCCGCTACTATAAGCTGATGTGTCGCATTTTACCTCATCTGATGATATGAAGCAGCATGTTATAAAATCCCTTTCTGTTGATACTGGGAATCTTCCTGACATCTGCAGAGGTTTAATAATATCTCCTCATCATTTCCTTTCACATACACCTATATCAACTCACTGTCTTCATCTTGTGCTTACAGAAGGAGGTGTGCAAACTCATTGTATTTTGTACTGTTACAAGGAAAAAAAATAGTAGCAATTCTGTTTGCTTGATGCATAAAAATAGTTCTGTTTGCGTTATGTTAGCTATATGGTCCGGCAGGCTAAAATGTAGCAAAAATGAGTTCTTATGGTTAAATAAAGTAGCTAGAGTTCCTTGCAATCTCTGTGGCAGGATAGCTTTTTTTTTTTTTGAGAAAGAAGGTGTCATTTTTATACATCTATACCATAATTTCAGACCAGAATTAACTCCTCTTTTAGCAAAATGAAATCACATTTAATTCTACTGAAACTATTTCTGCTTTGTTGATGACAACAACAACAACAAAACCCAGAGTTTATAACAGCAAATATGTTTTCTGTATAAAAACAAATTCCTGTTTTACTGGGGAAAGCTACTAGTTGTTTCACGAGTAATTTCATAGATATCAAATTGTCAAATTGTCACAAAAGCCTGCTGCTACTTCTGTGCCAATTATGGTAAAATAAGGAGAGGGGGAAAAAATGAGGATTTCAAGGGAAAGAATTTTCTTGGGAACTGGATCTGCATGTTTAGAGCAGAATTCCTAACAGATTGGCAGAGTTCAGTCTGCAAATATTGATGCAAGAAACCTAAGAATTTAAACGGAGGAAAAATGGGTAATTTGGTTTCAGTATGAAAGAAGATGCTTACTTCTTCTACAGTTATATGAAGAATAACAAGCTACCACTGATAAATTGAATTAGCATTTTTTAGAAGGTGGTAGAAACTGCTTCTGGAAAAGGTTGACTAATTATATATTAGTTCTGTGAACCACCTGCCTAACTGTTTGCAGACCTGAAGATTAGGTCAATGCTACAACTACTGTCCTTCTGTGTTTGTGCTGGCTCAAGGAACTGTTTTTAGGATTCAAGCAACAGCAAATGTGTGTCACATGAAAGATGATCAGCTGAGCAAAACTATTCCATGGAGCAATGTGTTTAGAAAAAAAACAGGATAAACTTGGTAGCTAATGAAAAAATAAACCTCAGTTAGTACAGTGATGCTGTAATGGAGATAATAATAGTAATAATGTAGAGATAAAATCAGGAAGAGAAGCAGGCTCCTGAATTTTATGAAGACTGTCTTGTATAGTTTTTAACTGAGTTAGGCAAGGCTATTTCTATAAAGTATTTATAGATAGGTATTTATAAAAAGGATTAACTGACCTAAATTTTCAATGTTAGCAAACTATAAATAAGTATTTTTCTCTGATTTTAAAAATAGTTCAGATTTATCTAACTAACTTTGCCAATCTGTTGTACAGGCACCAACACACAGGGTTTTGCATTTGTGGGTTGGTGTTTGAGATGCTTCTGCTTTCTTTCTTTCCACCTGTTCCTTTATTTTGGACTCTCAATTTCTTTACCTTTTGTTCATATACCAACGGTGAGCTATGCTAGAGAGAGCTACAGCTTGTATGAAATAAATAGAACAGTTCAGCCACTTTCAGATTGAAAGATGAGAAAATCTCAGTTCCATTGCATATAAGACTGTCCAAAATGGAAACCCTGCTGGGCAACATATGCATTTTTATGGCTTATTGTTGACCTCCTTTCTTCTATACACAAATGGATAGAAGAAGAAGACAGGATTAAAAGATTACTTATGTCAGTTCCTTTTGGTTCCACTATTTAACTGTTGTTTTATTAAATCAAGCTACTGACCAAATGTCTAGTTTCCCCTTCCTGCGAAGGGTGTTTCTTCATGCCTGCAATTGATTTTCACACTTTAATCAAAGACTATTCAAATCTTTCAATAGAAAACTCAGGTAAGTTTCACGGACTTAAAAAAAAAAAGTAGAATAAAATGAAAAACTCTTACATTGTAGTCGTGCAACACAGCTAACTTGTTTACTTCAATATACATGTCTCTCTATTAGCAAAGCCTTTTTCCCTACTGGTGTTTTGAGAGAACACAGCCAGAAGTGAGTTCTCCCTTCTTTGCGTACCTGCGCGTCATGATTGCTGCCTGTCCGTCGACACTTTGCTGTTCTGGCACATTTAGAGATAGAATCATAGAATATCCTGAGATGAAAGGGACCCACAAGGATCACTGAGTCCAACTCATAATTAATTAAATAATTATATAAACCCATCCTGTTGCATGATACAGCAAAGCAAAACTACTGACAAAGCATAAAGTAATTCATGTTAAGCAGGAATAGTGTATTGGCTGAGCCCACTCGCCTTCGGTAACGGAAGCACCCTGTGTCGCATCTATTGTGGCACATCCTGCAAGTGTATCCTCAAGTACATTTGGCAATAGGTGACCTCCTTCATTTACAATGGGGTGGATAACAATCATCCCTGGAACATAGTGCCTATGTTTTACCATCAAGTTTTAGCCATAGTAACACTGACATAACATAATGTAACGGAAGACCTGAAACATCTCTATGCTTGAACGTGGTGGGTTTGTGGATCCAGATGGTACTCGGAAGGCTTACTTTTGAGATTATGAGGTCGCTAAATATGTGTCCCATTTCAATTTTAATATTTTAGAAGTTTACTAACTCGCATCATCTATTGTAAGGCTTTGATCTTGTAAGTACTGGCACTGTGCACAGCAGGAACATTTGATTTAGGGTAAGTGCATACGGTGACTGCCACAAAACTCAAGTGAAATTAAACAAGCAGCTGAGGGCTCTGTATTATTAGAAATCTTGAGCTTCTTGTGTACCTCTTGTTCTCAGCAATATTAGGTAGGAAATGAATATGGAGTGTGAACAGGGAAAAGGCTATATAATTATGTAAGCTTAGCCTTCAGCTGACAAAGGAGATGCCGGCGTACATACTTCTGTTTGCAGTGTAGCCACCCCACAGTTCTTTCCTGAATGTTGCAGTGCATTTCTTACCCTATCTGCTTTTCTCAACACCTTTTAACTTAACTGTACATCCCACTGTCTATTTCTGCATGCTATAAGAGTGATTTCTAGCTAGTAATTTCTGACTGCCTCCCTCCTCCCTTTCTGAACAATTATTTGGCTGTCTTGGTTATACCACTTACTGTGCCCCAGCATTCACAAAGGCAAAGCAATTAATTCAAAGACCGAAGCACATGCTAGACACTAAAAAAGCTGCTATTATTTGCAACCACTTCATTTACTGAAACTAGAAATTCAAATCTCTACAAAGCTCTACTGCAAATAGTATTCACAGACCTTTATGCTTAGCTTATTCTGTCGTTTTAAATGGTATATCTGTATTCAGTGGACAAACTACCTTTTTGTGAATTCAGCAGCAGTACTTTGTTATCCTAAAGAAAATTACTCAAAGGACTACAGTATGATAGTCATTTATCAGCAGTGCTACTGTATGGGATTGCAGATTGTCTTGTATCTTCCTACCACAGAAGTGTCTGCTTTGCTTTCTCATTATTTTATCCCTTTGCTTATAGGCATGGTAGGAAATTAGGATATTTTACTTATAGCTAGTGATGATTGTTATTTTTATTCACAAAAGGCAAGGACTGGGAAGTTATTAAACTTATTCTCTTGAGTGAAAAAGATAATCATCACTTCATCATTTTTCGTGACTAAGATTCTCCATTTGCCTCTCAGAATTACTGTAGTTAAAGGAGGACTGTGTTTTGGGGCTTAAATTAGCATGACCATTAAGGAGATTCAGATCAACGGCTGCTGATATAGATATGATATGTTTAGTACTATTTTATTCTCATGGAAATGAGTTATTTTTCTGTACAGTGCCCACATGTAAGATAAACATAATTCCATACTGACATATGAATAGCTGTTCATTACTATAAAGTTCTAAGGAACAGAGTATTTTGTCTCTTCACAGTGGCATATGGCTGGAGGTTTAGGATACAAAACTACAGCTCTTGAATAGCTTGTACTAAATGAGCTTTTTCAGCTATTATTTCCAGCATTGTGAATAATCTTGTAGTCTGAATAGAAATACCACTCTGCCATAGTTATCACGAGCTAATGCTTTTTGTATATTAACATTTACATAACAAAATTACATCAACATCTTTGGCTTAGGCACTCCATTAACTAACTTGATTCTAGTTGTTGTTCTGTGTAGTTTGCCTTTCATTCAATCCTGTTTACAGAAATGAAGGGTCATTTGAACGTCAGTCTGATTTAACACGTCCTATGCAGTACCTACTAAAATATCACTACCCGCGATATTTAAATCATGAGTAACCTTGTACATCAGATCCTCCCAATGGGCACAGTGCACTTGACCATATGTTGTTAGAATTTTTAAAATTCTCTTCTTAGTGATTTATTTTCTCAAAATTGGTAACTGCCAGCAAAACATGTACAACAAAAAGTAACCCATCACAACCCTTATCTATTTACAAATCCTTCTCAAGTTATACAATATCCTTCTATTTTTTCTAAGCTTTGCAGTAAAATGCTTTTATTTTTGTTTTTCTCTCATTTAAATTTCTTGTAGCTTATTAAATTTTTCAGCTTTAAAGTACTGTCTGTTGCTTCTTTTCCTCCTTTGTTTTGTTCACACATTTTTGAGCTCTCAAGTGTATCACCTGATGTGAGCAAGTTTTTATTTTCCTTTGCTTGACATCTTTTTGCTGTTCTAAGGCTTTCTTTTACTCTGGCACAAGAAAAAATGAGGAAAAAGTAATACTGTTTTGGAAATGAAATCACCATTCAAAAGGAAATGCAGAGAATAAGTCAAGTTATGGCACCTTACTGAAAATTTAAGAGATCTAGATACAGATCTTTACAAATTTAGGGTCCAGTTAACCAAGGTCATTCAAATAAACCAGGGGGATTACTCCCATGATTAAATCCTTATCAACATGGATGAAGGATCAAAATGAGTAAGGCATAAATGGACCACAAATTTGTTATGGTTGAAGTATTTTACGGAATGCACCCGCAACTGTTGTTAAAATGAAAAATGGATTACCACAGTGACCACTCTCCTAAAAGAGGAAAGAAAGTGGGTTTTTTTTGATGCCTCGTACAAGTTGAGAGTATGTTTTCACTTTGGAGTCATGTAAAAATAAAACAGCACAGAAATAACAAAGCTGCAGCATAGAAATAGAAAGGAAAACAGGATGCCCCCAGACCACCTGATTTTATAGGAAAAGGATTTGAAATTATACTGGTTAAGTGCGCTTACAAATTGAGGGAATGATGGCAATTCACTTTTGCTCAGGAATGACGAAGAAATATCCCCGATTTCTCTGCCATCACAAAATTTTGTCTCGGTAAGATTTTGACATGGCCCATTGCTGTAGTATCTGTGTTTGGAAAATATATTTCAGACGAATGCTTTGAATTTCTAATGATATTTTGCTTATGTCAAGCTTTTGCAAATTAAGAGCTTAATTTCTTTTGTGCCAGAAAAAAAATACCAATAAATCTTTATCTAACAATGATTGGCTCAGAGACCACATCATTCCTTTGTCACATGAACTATCGGCTATTCAAAGAGTTCTGGTGTTTCAGTGATCCATGACCGTGTTTGAGTGGTATTTACACATTTTAAGATAAAAGTCATTGGGTAAAGGATCCAAGCAAAGGTTTTAGCTCAGTCTAAACAAGTGATCCTCAAATGGTCTGTGTTTTACTTGGAATCTTTGTTGACCTAATCTATAAATATTACACATATTATCTCAGTGTATTCCATTTAAGCAGAATGTTGTAAGTATCAGACACATCATGAGGTTGAGTTTCTTCAAGAAGTCTTAGAGGCTTATTCAGCAACTTTGCTAGTTTTTTTCTTTTTTTTTTTTCTGCCTTTCAATGTAGGAAAGGAAAAAAAAATAACGATTAGAACTTAATTTCTGAGAGTCTTGCTTATTTGGCAAAGGATCAGCACTGTTGAGAGCCAGAGATTTACTCTTTTTTTTTTTTCTTCTTCTTATGCTGCTGTGATATTTAAGAACACTGAACGCCTTCGCTCTGTACATTCAAGCGTTCCATCAGATTAGTTTGCTTATGTTTTGTCCAGCAGCATGTGATAGAAAGCATATTGACGCTGCTTTCTAAATTTGCTCAGGTGCTTTTTAAATAGGGTTTTCAGATAGCACTGCAGTTGTTTAAATTCGCTATGAAATGCTCCAGATAAATGTGCTGTAGCATGGTGTTCTGGTCCTCCATTATAGATACTGGAATTTTTGCTGCTGTGAATTGTGGGATGTCACTACTACCTGAAGAAGACTATGATCCAGCTTAACAAACCCTTATGATTCCCTCTAACATGCCGTAATTCTCTGTTTTGTAGCAGTTGGTTAGCACATGGAATCTGCTGTAGGGCATGAACAAGATGGTGCACTCACAGCTGGAGTGAAACAATGGAACTGGATTAGCTTGGCAGCTCTGTGTGTCTTTGCAAAGATGCATTTACAAATATAAGGAGGATTTGAAGATGGGATTTAGCAGATTCTGTTCCAGCACGTATGGAGCAACATTTTGGGGCTTTACTCACATGACAGAATGGTAATGCAGAAGTGGGGGACCAACAATGGCATCAGAACACCAGGATGAAAAAGACTGCTTTTCTAGGATTGCTGTTAGGCCCACTACACTAAGAACATTGTTGGAGGGGGGGAAATAAAAAGGCTTTTTCACTGTTGCAAGACACGATTGATCAAGCTGGAAGATTAATCATTATGTAGTCCTGAAGGAGCAGAATGCCACATTTGTTAGGAACTCCTGAATTGTCAGGAATAAGGAAGAAGATTTTGTTCTTCTGTTATTGCACCTTGTCACTCTCGTAGAGTCAACTTACCCTCTTGCTGTTTGAAGTCTTTCAATGGATGTTTGGACAAGAGACAAGAGCTGTTTAACTATACCATAAGTGGTTACAGAAGGAAGGCAGAATGTTTATTTAGAAGACTGAGGGTACATGGTAGTGCCTTGTGACAAGTCTGAGTGTTTCTCAACAAATGGAGCTCCTCTCTCTTCTTTCAGGAAGAGTTATGTGCTACACGTGGTATCTTTCACTTTAAGAGAACATTGCATGTGGAAACAGGCATTGCAGGGTGAAAAAAAAAAAAGCTATTCTAACATAATACCTCTAATTACAAAATGCTCAAGATTTTACTCTGACACTGAAATTCAACTCAGGACTTTAAAAACTTACAGGCACTACAGTAACAACAATTTTACTTAATACATACCGATAGGGACTAAAGTTTTCTCTATTTTTTCACTGTTTTTTCTTGCTGCACTCATACCATCCCATTTTTTCTTTAAAAAACTGTTAGAAAAGGTGATCTACAGGTATTTTTTATAGCATATAAATTTTTGTATTGATTTGTTTTGGTTTGTTCTTCCTTACATACAAACTATACAAACCTGATTCCAATATTACTTTTAAAATGAAGCTGTTTGTTAGTCTAATGAGGAAAGGTGGGCACAGCTTTCTCAGTGACAGCATGTTATGTTGCTTGTTGAGTTATAATACCGTGTGATTTGTAAAAAGATAAAATGATAATTTCATGCAAACAAGACACCAGTGCATACCTCTGCCCACTCTAAGGCTGAAACAGTTTATGCTTTTCTGCCCAGTTCATTTTGTCTTAGTCACAAAATAGCATAAACAGTTCTAGCCAGTGCTATAAACTGTGTCAAGTTTAACTGTTGTGCACGGTAGAGTTTTAAGTTCCGAGCCTTAAACAGTAAAGCAGATTTCAATTCCTAAGGGTCTTACCATATTTTTAGTTAGGACTAAAATATAACAGTTGCCTGAGGAAGAAGTTTTAGTTAGGAAATATTTGAGGTAGGCAAAAGCGGTATTTAAATGTTACTAGAAAATGAGAATTCGGCACCAGTTCTCAGAAAATATAACATGCTAAGGAAATCTGTCTAAACAGTGTTGTTACTAGGTGGACCACTGAAAGTATTTACTAGAGCTTGTGATACCTGCCAGACAGAGCCTGTGGGCTGGAAATTCTTCTAGCACACAGTGCGGGAGGGTGAGTTTTTGCTTCTACTCTTTCTCCAACAGAAAACGTGAATTAAAAAGTTCTGTAGCCTGTTCTAACGAAGGTACTTGTTGATGTCTTTCTGGGATTGTCAGCTGTACGACTCTTGTGGTGGAAACCCCTGTCCACTGAGATGGACAGCTGAGGAGTTCACGTGATTTGAATGGGCTGTCAGGCAGCTACCAGATACTAATCCTTCCAGCCTGGCAAGGGCTGTCGAGGCTTCTGCTCTAAAGGAACAGCCACCATTGGAGCCTGATGAATGTTGGCTAATGGAAGGGGGAATTTCTGCATTTAGTAGAACTTTGCTGCTTCTAATTAATGATGTCACCTCTCCCTTCTCTAAGCCATACTTGCTTGTGCCAGCAAGAAAGTCTAAAAGAAAATGCTGTCTATCGGGAGATATTGCACCTTCTCAGATAAAGGTTGGACCGGGTAATCTTTTGAGGTCCTTTCCAACCTGGGCTGTTCTATGATTCTATAAATGGGGGGCAGGTAAACAGCAAGGTGTGTGAATTTATATTGAGAGACAGGGAACTGCAATTGCTTGGCGTCCCATAGGAGGCGGCCCGTTACACTATACTAGTGTGCTTGTGCTACTGAATGAGAAGGTGCCATTCAGTTAATCAGATTCTCTGCTTAAGATGATATTGCCTCTTTATAGATATAAGGAGGTTTTATACTACATGCAGCCTAATTATATTTTAAATAAGTTCTCAGGTTTTAATTTTTCTGTGACAGCTGTGAAGGATGGACAAAGAACATTTTATAACAGACAAATAACTGCCAGCTTCAGAAAGCAGGGAAAATCGGAGCCAAATGTAAGAATGAGTAACAGCATTTATACGCAATTGTGATTCAAGGGATAGAGTCACAGAACAACTTCAAAGATTCCTGCTAGTCGACAGGACATTTGGAACAGACTGAGATGAGAAAAAAGCATTCCCTCTGCATTACAAAACTCTGGCATTCTCTTTCAAACTGCTAATTAGGAAAAATAGGTAGCACCCACAGATGAAAGCACGGTTATGCGTCAGTCTTAGAAATAAAGACGTGATTATGGAATTCTTGGTACTAAGCATCTAGATGTTGATCCCCCATAATCTTGTTTGTGTATCTGAGAAACAGAATTTATAAATGTAAAAGACTAGCTTCTCTAATTCATAGTGCAGAGTACATTTTTTTTGCGGATTTGAATTGCTTTCTATTTAAAAGATTGATTTCCCCAAAGCATTTTTGTGGGGTATTTCTGCCTTAATACTCACAAATGTAAACTTATTTTACAGTCAAATGATTTGCAATTCATGGTATCATAATATGTTTGATAATTACAAACATTCTTTGCTAAATTGAAACAGAGAGAAGGGCATCTGTTTGGTATGTACAAAGACTTTCACAGTCCTAAAACAATGCAGAATGATGATGCTTGTTTTGATGATTTTTTTTTTTTTGTTGGTTGTCCTCCCTCCCCCCATTAGATGTGTTGCAGATATGGTAGAATCCAGGCAGGATAAGAGTGCTTGGGAAATGTGTCTGTTAAGTTATGAATTTGATTCTCTGTGTGTGTTTGTGTGACATACTGCTTAACAGCATAGTCTTCGATGTGGCTGTTTCTAGCAGCAAGATTTTCTGAACCTTGACCACCAACACTGAATAGTCCTAGCCCAATGAAGCAAAGGATAAGGATGGAACACGGAAAATCCCCAATGATCAAATTAAAGCAGAAAAGTTCAATGGAGGTTGTTTTTCAAAAACAGCCTGTTCACTCAGCAAATAAGAGATCTGGTGAAGAAGTAGAAGTGAAAGAATTTTTCACTTCTATCAAGTAACACTGACAAAATTCATAAGATTCTCAAGGCTGGCAAGGGATTTGGGGACAACTGCATTGAAGGATATATTGCTTTGTATCGCAGTTTTTCTAAGAGTAGTAAAATGAGGGTGGCTCAGAATTTTCTTCACATAGCCTGAACTAATTCTTTGAAATGTTGTGTGGCTTCCTCCTATGAAGCTGCTGTTCTTACCGCAGCTACATGGGGCTCTAGGATAATGATTGTGATAAGATGGGAAGAGATATGAGGAGACTCTGAGACAGCGTAGTTGTAATATAGAGCCTGTCTCTTCCCCAAAACAGTAACAAATAAGAGATTTGACCCTTTGTTACATATACAGATGGCACATCAGAATTTTGTCATACATACGAGTCTTGCTGCAGTGATTATATTTGCTTTGCCATAGTTTCCGTTCAAAACCTGAACTGAGGTCAATCATCTCAAGCCCCTTATTATGCCAAAAAATTGTCTTATATTTCATCCCAATTGAGATCAGATGTTGAACTACATATTAGTCACCTGTATATTTTTTAGTGAAGTTTTCAAATGGATATGAAATATTCAGGAAATATATAGAGAGGTGTTTCACACTGAGATTTTTATATTGCTTTATCTAATGGGAAAGTGGTTTTTAGTCTTCTGTGGGTTAATTATCCTTACATAATATCTTTAGGCACAGGGGTTGTGAAGGTGGCTGATAATCCAGGAAGAGAGGGTCAAAAAAGTCTCCTGAACAGATGAAGTTTCCTGAATGTTCATATTTGCAGGGAAATGTAAGAAAGATGTTTAAATCTGAAGGAGTCTCCCTACCTTTCAGGGTCCCCTGAACAGTTATGTGGGTATAAAAGCTAGGTTCTTCCCTTAGCTGATGTTCTTTCCTGTGAATGGGTGTAGAGGAAGTCTCTGACTGTGGAGGTACATAAGCAACTATGAGTCCTCAGTTGGATGCAGAGAGGGAGAAAAGTTTTCTTTACTTTTAAGTTAAGCATGATTGTATTTCCTTTCTTTCCTTTAGTGCATCTTTGTAGGTTTTTTTAGTGGAGAAGTGACTGAATTGTAAATGGTTGTGATATTTGGAAATAAATAGATTCCAGGAGTGCAGGAGAGAGTTTCTGGCACAGGAGCTGAGCCCAGGAGCTTGAAGTGCCAAGAGACTGACCAGTGACAATGGTGTTAATTATGCGTGTTGGTAGCATATAAAAAAATATGCCTATTGCATTGCTTCTTTTTATGGTAGCTCCAGAAAAACAAAAGCACTAGATGGCAAGTATGCAGCAAGAGTCATGTCCAGAATTAATTCTGACCTTGGTAACTTTTAGTATCTAATTATGTACGGTTCATAAATTCTGTTTGAGCTGTGTGTATCTTTGTTGAGCTTCTGTGCTTGTATTTTCTTGGACCAAAATGTTTAGTGCAGGACTAAGGTCTTTTGGAAAAGTATAAGGGAAAACAAGGCAAAAAGCAAAGCTGCAATTTACCAAGACCCAGACAAACTCTTGAGTGCGCAATCCAGAGCTAAGAGGATCTAATTCGGATGGTGCTGCGTGACCAGGTAACAAAAGTGCTCCTAAAGATGTGCAGAGTCAGTTTGAAAATATAAAGGCCAGATTAAGCAAAGGAAAAATGACTGCTTTTCTACTGGGAGGTTCTGGAATACCAGCCTAGCAAAGGGAATGCAGTGTGGGAAGACATCACACAATCGAGGCAGCAGGAGGCCAGTTTCTTTCTTTTTTTTTTTTTTTGCACCACTTATATTCCATAGGGGCTTACATCCGAACAGCAAGAACTTTGTTGGAAACCTTGTCATACAGCTGCTGGATTGCTGAACATATTAATTGCACAGCATTTGGTTGCCTTTTCCAGGACCACTCCCCCGCCCACTCAGCATCTTGTGCATCAGTCAGCCACTTTATATCATAATAATATATGATTATTTATATCAGCAAAAGTTGTTTCTGCATCTGTGTGGTGAGTGAATATCATAACATGATGTATTCTAAAGTGCTTCCTTGTAATTTTATCACTATGCATGAAATCTCAGGAATAAGAAAGTGACTTTTTAATAAAAATTGCTATTACAAAATTTATTGGGCCCATCAAAGCTACCATGCAAACTGGATTTTTATGGAGATGATCTCTTTTAATTCTCTGCTCACAAAGTCTCAGGTGAACTACCAGTGTAGGAAACTAGCTGCTTAGAAGATGTTTTGCTCCAGACATTTTGTGTTACAGGGAGATGAATGGAAGACTGCATCAAAGAGCTTCATTTTTTTTCATGGCTCGGTGTTCAGGTGGAATATGAGTGCAACCAAAGCAAATGCTGTCAGCCTTACATTCATCTCAGGAACCTTTCCTCCCTTCCCTTGAGAGAAAGGAATCTATAGAGTTGCATCTAAAATTCCCTAATTATATCGAGTGATATTTCTGGGGGGAATTAAAAAGTGTAAGGCTAAAATGAGGCAGACTTTTTTTGTTCTCTTTATGTTGCTTGTATATGACTGTGCCTGTTCTAAGATGTCTGCAAGACAATATGAACACGTCATTTTGTAGTGAAAATTATTCATTTTTTAAGCTCCATTAATAATTTCAATGGTCAATTAGCAGCCTCAGTTAGGAGGATACTTAGTTGATCACTGACCTCATGCCTGCTCAGCTTTTTGCACAGACATTGCTCTTTCTGATTTTACTGATAGGAAATTGCATGAACTTAAGTTCATCTAGCACTCACTGCACTGTAGTAGTAAATTAACTTACTAAACGTATCTACATTTGTGAATAGCGAGATGGTTAGCCCTCTGAAAAAACTGCCCAAACTCAGATTTCACACTGGCAAGTATATAATGAGGTTATGACTGCATAGCTGTAGAAAGTACAGGTGCTAATTGGAGAGATTTTGCAGGTGATTGGCATATGAAAGTGGCATGTACTTTTGAGACGCTTCAGAAAAAGAAAATTTATAAAGATGGTGCTCTCCATTAGTTGTTTCTCTCAAATCATATTTTCCTGGAGATACGTCGCTAAATATTATGCCATATGTTGTTGATATAAAGTTCTTACTAGCATTCATGTAAATGTAGAATGCTAATAAACTATTTTTCCAAAGCAGCCTGCTTAGAGAAAGTTGTGATCCTTATGAGAAGGATGTCTTGCAGCATGATCTCTTACAACTGCTGTTGCTATGATGTGGTTCTTTTGAGGCAGTACTTCTTGATCTGCTGTAAAAATTAGGATAGCACAAACTGCAATTTTTGAGGAAACTTAGTTGCAAATGTACCTGTTAATGTGGTACATCGTTTAATGGAGGTAGTAAGTAGTAATTGGCCCACCTGTACAGGAACAGACACCTGGCTGGATTTTCACTGTATCTTTCACTAGGAGACAGATTTTGTTGACGGAATCCGTAGAGTGGCAGTCCTGCTCTTCCTTGCCTGACCTTTCTTTGGTCTATCCTAGTCTACTTTCAGGCCATGTGTATTTGTACTCTGAGAAACAATACCTCTAATGGAAAGAAGATCCAGAAGGACAGTGAGTTAAGTATGGGTGTATGAGAGAAGGCAAGGCAAGGAGAATAGAAGCACAAAATATTACTACTTGTGCAAGTGGATCTCTTCAGGTGCTGACAAGAATGACCAGCATGAAAAGTCTGATACGTAGGAAGGTAGTGAGAGAAAACGACATAAGCTCTTGGCAAGAACAGGTATGGTTTTGTGTAACAGGTTAAGAACATTAGTAGCAAAGTAATGATTAAAAGTAATGCCTTTGGTGCTTTCTGAAATGCGCCATTGGCATTGCAAGCACCATTAAATGTAAACTGAATTTGCTTCTTAAAAAAACCCCAAAGCAATGTTAAAAAGGGGCCATGAAACCATAATTACCAGTAACTGGAAATTTATCATGCAGCTACCATGCTGCCAACTAGCATGAGGTTATTGAATAGAAAGTAACAAACTGGGAGTTTCTTAAATAGCAGCCCCAATGTTAGTTCACTAGGTTTTGCAACTGCATTCCCTTACATATTTCCAAACACTACTGAGACATTAATTATTTAATTTAATTATTCAGTCTAATTTCTGTAGGATAGACAAGTATGTTTATTTTAAAAGTTGTAGTAAGACAGAGGAGGATGCACAAAGGCCACGTAATGACCCTACAGCAAATCAAGAATATAAATTATGAGATAATTTGGTCTACATGGCAGATAAGGGAGAGGTTTCATGATCAGAATTTTGGTCATAGGTGTTCATGTTTATTGTCTGTCCCAAATCAGGCACCTGCTGGTTTGCTTGGGTCTGGTTTGCTCTGGCCTACAATCTGTTCTTAGTCTAAAATTCTTGAATACTTTTGCCTGGGAAGAGATGGTAGAGTTGGGTTGATGGTCAATTTTATTTTACAGTTGGTAAACACAAACCACTGCAGTTGAATGGACTTCCTGCCTGTGATGTTTTCCCAATGAACCACGAAGAGAAAGTTGTAACTGGATGTAACATTCCCTTGGACTAGAGGGCTAAATCACAGATTAAGGTTTACAAGTCAAAATACTTTTTTTCATGACAACCACATCCCCATTGTCTTTTAGTTATTATGAAATCAAGACCTTGTGGTGGAGGAGTGGGATGTTTTTATGTAAGCAGAGTGAGTAAGTTACCGGTTGAGACTGTTTCTGTTTTACAGCATGGCTCATAGTACGTTAATATACCCCTTTAGAATGCTAGTTGCTCAATCAGAAAGGTCCATCAGTCCAAGCCATTTTATATGGGAATTACATTTATAATTTCTAGTATTGATTTTTTATTTTTTTTTAATAATTCTCCTTTACTGATGTCCTCGAATAAAGAACTCATTTTAAATGAGTTGTTGCTAGCCTAGGGTCTGGCCTTTATCCTCATTCCTTAACATTAGCCTGAAGGTTTAATTCAAGTTGTATTTAGTGGAATACTTTTGTAGTCCTTCATTTACATGTATGCCAACAAGCTTAAATGCACTGCAACCTTGGAAGACTTTCAAAGGAAGTAATAATTCCTCTGAAATAGGTCTTTTGAAAGCTTTATCTTGTTCTTTCTCTTTTTGTTAATCTTGGAGCCCCTTAGCATGTCAAAGCAATTTTTCTAATGTCACATCTTCTAGACATTAGCATGAAAGAGCTTTAAAAGATGATTTGAGAAAGAATAAATGTTGAATGAGCATTTATTATAGAGCCGTTTATGCTACATTTGCATTTTGACTATATTTTTGACGTGAAATGTTTGAAAAGGAGGCTAATTTGAAAGTCAATAGTCTCTAAACAATGTATACTACAAGTCTGTTTACACTCAACTGTTTCCTTTGTGCGTTAATTTGCAAAAATAAGATTTCATTAGGCTTAAGCTAATTTGTTTATAGGGATGAGATTAAACTAGTCTCATTAGTCTTAATATTGAAATGTTATTCCCTTTAGAAATTTGGTAGTGATCAAATGTTCCTCTTTAAGTTCTGTTCAAGAGAATAGGGACAAACTCATCAGTCAATTGATGCTGATCTTTTTTGAGTTCTGTTTCCATCCAATTCAGCTATTATGGAAATTAATTACTGAAGGATGCCCAGGTCTGGAATGAGAAGAAAAATATTTATTTATTACAGTACTACAAAGAAATAAGCTTCTTTTTTTTGTTGTTTTTTTTTTTTTTTAATTTTGAAAACATGGCAGGCTGAAATTGTCTGTGTATGTAGTAGCTAACAGACTGAAGTTGTGCATAATTTGAGTGATTTTGTTTATCTTTGTGCATGGGGACTGGCCAGATAGCATTTGGAACACTGATAGCAGTAGTTTTATGCTACCAGGGTAGCACATCGTGTATCATCCACGTGGGTATGTTATCCGACATATTCTGGAGAAACTACCGAAAAGAATTTTGGTTTTCAGGCATCACAATATTCTATCTATATCGTTTTAAAAGTCTGTGCTATTCTGGGATTTCTGAATGACAGCTTGCTAATTACCAAAATTTAAAAGAAAGTAAGACAAAAAGATGACCCTCCTTCCATTTTTACATTTCCAGTGAAATCTCAGCTTTAGTAGAAGAATCAAAATATTAACAAAGAGGAAAAGAATAAGCAAGATTGATATCTGTAACGGTCAGGGAAAAAGATGAAAGATAAAACCGGGGATGGTGTGAGCACCCAGCAGGTAGTAAAAGAAAGCTAGATGAGCTATACCTTCAGATAGCCACAGTAGATGGCAGGCAGGACTCCTGTCATAGCCTCCAAGTCTGTGATATGGCAGGAACTTGGAGAGCTGTTCATCTATTAACTCCAGAAGAGAAATTCCCTCTTCCCTATAGAGGTCCAGTAGTCATGTTAGTCATCACAATATTGTCTTTTTAAAATTGTTATGCATAGTCATACATAGTAACGTTAGTTAATATTATTTTTGAGAATTACGGATTTAGAAGTTGTTTGTTTTTTTTAATATAGCAGGTATTATCATAATGATGGGATTATTATTATTTCCTGGATGACATTTGTGGTATAATTTCTGACATGTTCCTGTCACCGAGTCCTCAGTACCAAAAAGACTCAGAGTCTGTACTGGTGCAATAACAAAAGGTGTAGAACAGAGAAGGGACGAGTGAGCATTTAACCATTGCATAAATCCCATAAGGAATAATCTTTGATTTAAGTGATGCAGTAGTTGAACCCACCGTTTCCTCTTCTTTGCTATAGATTCAACTGTTGTTGCCACCCAGAGAGGAACTGCAATTTTCCTAGCCTAGAAACCTTAAAATACTGCTAATAACCCATCATTCTGATGTCCAGAAAGCCGTAATCATTCTAAGTACGGCTAATGTGCAATTACACAGAAGCTGCCCTCCTTAAACAATCCTTTTTAAGTTCTCACAACATACAAAGGGCAAATCTTGTGGCGCGAAGTTGTAGAGATCAAAGGGCCCTAGTAGTAGCAAGGATTCTAAAGTGCCAATAATATCAGAAAAAGGGGAATCCACAAAAATGAGTAACTTCTCCATGGGTGTTCTTGGAAGGTATATTTTTCATTCCTCTTGAGATATCTGGGTTACTTTTTTTAAAGAGCTCTGTTGAAGTGTGTATTCTCAAAGCAGCGACTCACTGAAGAAGACTCAGGATACAATTAAACAAAATATGGCCTAGTGTAGGTAGGTATACATCTTCAGTTATAGAAAAGATGTCTGCACTATTTGATTAGGTGTCTATATGTATTTATGTGGCGAGATATATGCACACACAAGTGTGATACATGTACACACAAATGTGTGTGTATTGTATTTTTAAACATACATATATAGTTGTCAGCGCTGTCTGAGTATCTCATAACAATTATTTTAATACTTGAAGTGACAATCTAATTGAGAGGGGATGGCAGGCAAGGGTTTAAATCTGAAACATAACAGAACTTTATTGGTCCCCCCTGACTCTTCAGGTGGTGTTTGCTGTAAGTGTGTGAGTGAGTACATAAAGAACAAGTGAAAGATTTACACTCTTACTGTCACTCTCAGACACACACATACATATATACAGGGAGAGAAAAAGAAACTCTTTATTAGTGAACTTTCTGAATAAGGTAAGAGTGTTCTCATAAAAGCAGGATTTTTAAAAGGGAATTGTTGAAAATGGCCTAAGAATAAAACTTTTGAACACTGTCTCCTTTTTTTCCTTGGTATGAATAAAAGCTCTAAAAGCTCTAGCCTTTAACCTTTTCAGGTCTTTCTATTCATTTTCTGAAGAGATTTACATGAGAGATGTTCTTTTTTGTTTGAGTTGTTTGATATAGGTGATGATCGTGTAAGTGCAAGGGCCTATCTTTCTCAGGATCTTAGACCTCAGCACTGAGCTAAAAGCTTGCTCTCAGCAGTGGATAGCAGATGAAAATACCTCTGTCCTCCTTCAAATGTTATTTCCCTGGAAGTTTTAGCATTTCAGGGCTAATGCTTTACTACTTGGGTGCCTCCAAACCCTGGCCTTCAGATACAACTATAAGAGGTTGTATAGTACCCTGGGCAATCCTAAGAGGACATCTACTAGTATGAAGTAGTTGCCTGGGGGCTGAACTTCATCAGTCATGATATCTGTAGTAGTCTGTGTCCCTTCGCTCTTTCTATATCGGCAAGTGGGTTTTGCCCATGCATTTAGAGAAGAGAACAGAAACATTCTTTAAATGGGAGACTTCTAGGGAAAGACAAATTCTGAAGTGAACAGTCCTATTGTCTAAGTAAATTCTTGCCCTGTGCTTGCCTCTTGGAAACTCACTCAATACTAAAGCATAGCAATTCAAGAAGCAGAATGCTTGTAGTTGGAATTTAACATAAAGTCACAATCAGTTCCATATATTAGAGATTTTGTGGCTTTTTTATGTGAATAAATAATAATAGATTAGGCAAATGCTGTCCTTCCTGAAGTTGATTAAAAAAAAAAAAAGTCCCATTCCCTTTACTAGGTCCTAGTTCTCGGATTTAATTTATCGGCCCTAATGGATTTTTATTTTTTCAAATTCCAGCTAAATTAGGGTTTTTTTCTTTTTGCATACTTAGCTTGCAGCTTGACCATTTCTTTCTTTGTTGTCTTTCAAGACTTGCTTTCCAAAATTTATTCCATGTTATTTCCTCTTCAGCAGGAGGAATTGAACTATTAGGAGGAGCAGTTCAGTAATTTCACCATGTTTCACAGTGCATTGCACAATGACTGCCTTACGTTATATTCTCATCCTTCCTCCTCAAATCTCACCTATCATATCAATGATTGACAAAGGGGTTTTTTGTTCTACTATCTGCGGTAGTAGCAGCAGTGACCACTGAACTGACAACGTCTGCTACTGTATTTTGCCAAGCTTCTTTGAATACTGTGGTAAAAACAAGTAGTTTCCGAACCTACCTGTGACAGATGAGTAAAAAAGGACTCTTTTTTTTTTTTTTTCCCCCAATTATGATCATCTGCTCTAATAAAAACCTGTTCTAAATAGACCTTGCTTCACTAGAAATGTAGAGACATAGGGATTAGAACGCACACAGAACTTAATTTTCAGAAAGACAGGAATCGAGACCATGGTCAGGTGAAGATATAAATTCTACATTTTATATGTTGTAATTTAAAAATTGTCACTCTTACAGCTGTCTTGCTGAAAAGAAATTCAGCTTTTGGATAATACAACAGCTCTGTGTAGGACAGGTATTTTTGCATTACAGTGCCCCCTTCTACTTATATTCAGAAGACTCAGAACAGTGCAAATAGTCTGCAAATTTGTCAGGTGATTATTTTACAAGGAATCACAGGTTTGCTGAGCCTTACAATTATGCAAATTTCTAAAAGTTACCACTGCTAGTTAATTCTTCTGCAGGCACAAGTTTCTAGTTAAAACTTCTGCTAGTTGTGTTTTTGGAAGGTGAGGGAACGTTAAATATAAAGTAGCAAAAGCTGACCCCTGATAACTGTGCACTTACTTAAAACTCATTAAAAAAATTCACCAAGGGTTGCTTTGTCCACTTCCCTGAAAATGGAAAAGAAGGAATGAAAGAGAGGTGCCCAGTAGATTTTGAACAGACTGTTAGCTCTTGAGGTACAGGATAAAGAGCTCATGGAAAAGGCAGAATCAGAATCAGCGCATCCCTTTGAAAGTCCAGCAGCTCACTGGTTTCTCAGCCTGGTTTCTCATTTCTTCTGGCTCCCTCTAGGAGCCCAGTAGTCTTAGAACCAGAGATGATCTACTTCTGCTTTACCTGTTTTTATGTTCTTGAACATGTTAAGCTATTCAAATGGAGAACAATATCTGAGGTTGCATTGTTGATCAGCGATTGAACAGAATATATAACTTGACTGAGTGTTAATTAATTAAAATATTCATTCACAATACAGTTTCAGAGTGACATCCATTGGGATGTGCTACACAAAATTATGTTCCAGTAATTCTCCCTGCTGACTGCAGTCTTTTACTGACATCTCATCTTTTTGCGTGTCTCTGGGTCCTGGTTAGTCAACTGTTACTTTGATAGTTTTGCTGGTGTAAACAAAACTTTCATGTTGAATAGCAGTTTCTGTGCTTTCATGGAGAGAATATACACAATGCTGATGTATATCCAGTCCCCATGGCTCCGACATAGTCTCATACATAGGCATTAAGCCCTATTTATGCCTATTCATTCCTGTTCATTGACATGGAATATAAGAACATGCTGGTCCTGCCATTTTTCCATGTTATAATTACACTGAACAACTCCAAGTTTCAACACAGTGTGATGTGGTCTGTGTGTGAAGTAGGGCTCCAGGGATGCTGTTTTATTGACCGTGTGATATTGACATTTGGAACGCTGAGGTGGGATACAGATGGGTTTCTGTGGAACAAGGCTGGTTTACCCCAGCTTAGTATCTGTCTGCTGTTCTTCTTTGGGTCCAATTCAGCATTCAGTGATTGAGCAATGCTCCAACTGACTTGAATTAAGAGGTTAGCCCCAGTATACTCTAGGGTAGTAAGTCTTTTTAAGGTGTTAACATCGCAAGTTTCATTTGCATGTGGAGGTAAAAACTGTTTTCATATAGGACCCTGGAACAAACCCATGAAACGTTCCCAGGCTACTTGGGTCAAAGGTCCCCCATAGCTCCCTACCACCCAAGATGAGTATTGTTTGGGTCCTGGAGGAGGAGAATTCTGCCAGTACCAATAACTGGGACTTGTCTGTCCAATTAATAATCAGGAAAAAAATGGAAATATAAATGGGAACTGGTAGTGATCCTACTATTAAAGCATTAAATATTTTGTAGTGTAAGAGCACTAAGTCAGACTTCACTAGAGCATTTGAAATTAGGACCTCTTAAAAAAAATACAGCAGTTGGAGAGGGAAAAAAAAAAAGCTTCAAAGCTGCTTTTTCTCCCCCTTGGAAACCTGCTGGTGTTAGGATAAAATGAATAGAGAAAAGAGAAAGGTTTGCCTTCTAATAAAGCATCTGTTACCCACTTTGAACATTTCTTACTTCTTTGTGAGTGTGTCTCTTCAGTTATGGCGACTACTGACAATGAAGAACAGAGGTATAGAAAAAGACAATACCTGTTATATAGCCAATATTTCTGATTTCATGTTACTTTGAACAGAATCTTCATTTGACCACATGCTGTGTCCAAAAGGAATTTCTTTGTTGGCTGATCCAAAGATGCCGTAAGATGCTCAAAAAAGTAAACTGCAGGAATCTGTTCAATAAGAAAGATAAAAACAAATCTTACAATTCATTCAGTGCACTGCTATCACTTTTAACTTCAGCCTATTTTGGCATGCTGCATAAAAACTGAATTCAAATGACTTGTGCTTTTTTACCCCTTTTTTTTTAATGTTGTTAATTCTGGTCATGGGCTATAGATTTCCTTCATCTTGGAAATAAATGGTAATAAAATAAACAACTCCACATAGATTCAAAATGTGAAAAGGAATAAGAGGTCCACGTACAACACTGGGTTATTTAGAAACTTGTGGACAGTCGTCATTACCACTGAATTTTAGTTGCTGTAACCAAGCTTTGTGAGGGCTACCCTTCACGGAAGATTTGCAGCCTTTCCCAGCAGGAGGTTCTCAGATTTGGCTGAGGTGCTCACCTGGGTGATTCAGCAACATTTTGGCCAGACCTCAGACACTACTTTTCTGTCTTCTGTGAAGGCTTATGATTCAAGGCCAAAAAGGGAGGAGGTTGTATTCTAAGGGCTACCTTCATCTCTTCCCAGTCAGCGCTCGTCCTGCCTGCAATGGATAAAGTCAGGTCGTGACTGGCCACTGAAGCATTACGCAAAGGCAAAGTAATGACATTTAATCTTAAAGTTCGACCTAATTCAACTGAGTTTAATGGAAAAAAAATAATTGCCTTCATTTTAAATGGATATGGGAAAATATGAAGTTTTGAATAGTCAAACATTTGGATCTTTGAATTATTTAGAGTAGATTTTTTTTCGGTGCTCTGAAGCTCTCAAAACTTTCTCCTCAGATTCTTTCCTACTTCAGCCTCAAGTCTATTTTAGAATATGAAGAAAAGCACTTATAGGTTGGGAGTGTGTGTGTTCTTAAAAATAAGCATGCTTTTTCTTGTGAATCACAGTACTCGTGAATGGAAGGAGGGCACTTGTGGGTCTAGGCAGAACTCAATCAAGAGTTGTAAGGCATTCTACTCAACAGGGAAGTTTTTGATTGCTCAGATTTAGTTAATGACAGAGTTCCTGTATGCCTGAATTGTAAAGATGCTCTGAGATGCTCACAAAATAAAATAGTGAGAGTCTTTAGCACATGGATGTAGTTATTACAGTTGAATTTTGTTGTGACCACAGTCTAGTACTACTAGTCATGTGAATTATTATATTGTATTTTTAAATATTCCAGCTAGTTTCAATTTCTCTCTTGCAATGTCTTTGACATAAGGAATGCAGCATGCTTTTGGAAGGAGTTAAGGCAGGTTATATAGAAATTACATCTGTCAGACATTTTATGGTATTTCTCTGAAGCCTTGTGGTGATAAAGAGAAAACAAGACATGCATGTATCTTATCTTGCAAATGTTACAAATAATTGGTGTTATATAGACAGAAACTGAGGTTGATTTCAACAGCAGTATGGTTCATACCACAATACAATACAAAAATTGGTGTACAAAATCAAACGTGCCATCAGTCAAATTTAGTGTCTGACACAGCACAGGATTTTACAAGAAACAGTCTCATGACATGGTCCTACTCTGAACTCAGTAGGAAAGCTCATTGATGTTAATGGCGCAGGGCTTGAGTCCTTGCAGAATAACCTTTTCCTACAGAGAAAAGTGTCTCTAACCCTTTCTTTAACAGTGGTTGGCTTATAAACAGGCTGATGAGGACTTGGATTAATTCTAGTAATAACTTAACCTACTTATTTTATAACGCTGTTCTTGTAAATATCTAATTCCTTTTCCAATCTCATTCATGTCTCAGATTCAAATTTGTCAGTTTGTAGTGAGTTCCATAGGTTTAATAACTGTTTTATCAAATGTTTCCTATTCATTGCTTTTTATAATTCACTTTACATTTGTATGTATTCTAAAAGAGACCAAACAAGAAAATTCAATCTGTTATCCATGTCCTTAATTACTGTCAAATACCTTTTAGGTCACACCTCTCATTTCCTCCACAAAATAGGAGGATTTCCCTGAGTCCTAAGTAAGTTTACCTGGGAAAATATCTGTGTCAGCTTGCAGAAGTTTAGGAGACATCAAAAGAGTAGTCTGAAAATAGTTTCTAGAATATTTTCTGTTCGTTCTCTAAAATTCTTAAATCCATTCATTTGTTTCTCGCTGAGAAGTTGAAATACCAGTTATGGAAGCCCTGAAGTCATGAAGCAGCAATGCATTCGCTTCACATAGGTCTTTGAGAAAAGTCTAGAAGATCCTGGCCCTTTGAGAAAAGATGACACAAACTTTGGAAACACAGGTTTGCGCATGGCATACCAAATGGGTAAGTGAACTCTGCCCTTGTATGAGCTTCTCTGGACCAGTAGTTCCTTAGTCTGGTACGGCAGAAACGTTCGGGTTCTTCTGTGAAGCTGACAGGCTTGCTCTGGGAAGGGGAAGGGTGGTAGGATTTGTGCTGACAAACCACATTACTAGCCAGATTTGAGCAAGAGTCCCTTCCTTTCGCTGTTATGTTCCATTTCAGGGCACAGCAGATACTCCTATGTAATCATTAGCAAATTCCCTCTAGGCTGGCCACCCTCTGTCTCATTTGAATTCCTTGGTCCACAGCCAGTGCCAGCTTTCCTGAGGGGTTTACTCTTTGAATTATGCATTCCTTCTCTCAAGTCATCAATAATGTTACTCAGAGCAGATGTATGTTCTGTAATTGATTAGTTATCTCTTCATGGCAAATAGTAGTGTTTGTGATCGAGTAGCAGGTTCATAGATTCTCTTGATCAAAGCATCAGAATCTGATTATGCCTCCTATAAAGAACATCCTTTGAAGTGGATCAGCACTCAAGTAATTCAATTATCTTCTTTCTGGAGAATTCATCTTGAAAGGAGGTCATTTGCTCAGGTACAAAGCGGTGGAAGATACTGTTTCCATTATGACCCATCAGGTGACTTCATGTCAGCCTCAGGAAAAAAGGAGTATGTGAAGATTATTTACTGTATCTGAGAGGTAAAGATGTGATCTTTTTATTCTGTAGATTAAATAAATATGATAATTTCTCTAAAATGGATCCTGTATTATATTCATCTGCATCTGACCCTTTACTACACTTGTAGAAAAAATTGTTCCCAAGTTTAAACTTAAGCTGTAGTAGGACTTTTCGGAATGCTATACAAACTCAAATTTTTACCTACATTTGCTTATCAGCCAATTTGTTAGCTCTTATCCTCATAATTCTGGATGAAAGTCCATTTTTTTCAAACCAGGCATCATCATTCTTTTTTTCTCTCCTTTTACATAGGGTTGAAAGTTTCCAAGGGATATCCAGTAATCCAGGAATTATTTTTCCACACTTTTTCTCTCCCAGGAGTGTCTCAATGTTTCTTATTTCATTATAAAGATAGATCAATGGTTCTCATAGGTACCAAAAGAACTTTAATATAAAGAAATGAAAAGTACTGCCAAATACTACTTTAAAGCTGAGAACTCCCAAGAAAAGTAACAGGAAAAAGTGGAAGGCATTTTTAATTCGAGCACTCTTAAAGATTAGAGTTATATTATTCATTTCCATCTTAAATGTGAATTTCTTAGTGCCATTTATACTGTAGATACATATGAAGTTTGCAGCACAGTTCCCCAATGCAATGGACAGGTACTTCAGACCAGGCCTGTAGAAGACCCTGTTAGTACTGAAATCTTTCTTCAGTTCTCAGTTAAGGAGAGAGGAGATTGAAGTGGGGCATAATTGCTCTGTAGCATGACAGATTTCATCCTGAGAGCATCAGGAAGACTCCAAATAAATGGAAGAGATTTTTCCTCAGATGTGGAGATACTATAAAAAAAAGCTAAACCAAAATAATTGTCCTTTTTTTCTTCTACTTCACAACCATTACTGCTATAATCTTTCCTTTCTTCTTCTCAATGGGTGGATCAGATAGTAGAAGAACTTTTTTTCTCTTTAACATGGGTCTGATGGCTGTAGGATCTGACAAACATTGCAGGGTTAAAAGCTGAAGGGTGAAAAGAAGTCAGATTAAGAAAATGAAAAAGTCAGCCTTTAAAACAACTGTAAAAGTAAAAGCCTCTTTCTGTGGCACGTGGAATACTTGAAGGGGGGTGGGTGGGGAATTAGATAACGCTTTATTCTTTCTTTCCTCTTTTTTTCCTTTTTTTGGATTTGCTTGGATGAATTCCATGGCCGAAATAATGCTCCAGTTCCTATCTCCATAACAAACAAAGGGCAACACAACCCGACAGGATCCAGGAGGGAGCTTCCAGTTAGGAGTCTCCACCTCAGTGTTTTCTTTCCTGTCTTTCTTTAGCCTTCAGGATCATGTCTCCCTAGGGCAGAGAAGGGAAAGATGTGAAGGTATTGTAGCATTTATAAATAAGTGCTCTTACACGTTCTTTGTTATCACTGGACATCGGGGAACATGTGATGACAATACTTCCTGAAGTGGTGGTATACATGGTATATCTTTGTAGTTACCTTGAATTATGTGAGGTTTTGCTTTAGATCTCATACCATCCTCTGCTGGTGGATGTTTAGTCGTCGCTGGTAAATCTATCCATAGTAGAGGACAAGGTGGTACCCAGATTCAGTGTTTGTACGAACTGACAAATCCTGCCAAGTACATGTTTCTAGCCAGAAGGCTGAATGATAAAAATGGAGATAGCTGAAGGAAAGTGAAAAATAGCCAGCCTTTGAGAGTTTTAAAGGGAGCAGTCTCCTTAGGACCATGCAGAATTTCTGAAAGAATTCTTTAAACCTCTCGCTGTGAAGAAATGCCTTTTTTTTGTGAAAAGGGAGGCAGGCCCACAAAAGCATATTGAGGATTTAACATCTCTTCTTTCTTCTCTCTTCAGCTGGTGTCACTTGTTTCTCCTCCTTGCTCTTTAGGCTCCTCCATGTTTGCCTGCCTGCGGCCCCTTTGAGATACTTTCTGGGATAAGAAATGTTTCTCTGTACACTTTTGATGGAAACTTTCAAATGGAGACAAAGGCTTCAGGCTCCTTGCTCTGGCTGGTTTTTTGTACGTTAGTTTTGTCTCTTTTGTTTGACCTGAGAGACTAGCCCAAGATAATTAAAACTTGCACAACCTTCCATAATTTCGTAATCTTCCGTGCACACATATACACACACTTTTTGTATTAAAAATATTTCCGAAATTTTGAAATCAGGGAATTCATATGCAAACTTAATATGATACTTCTCTACATCCCCTGTCTCTGCTCTGTACCCATCTCACCTGTTCTACATTTCTGATCTCCTGGCGCCATATTTCTGAGTATCTCAAAGTATGCTGTATTAACCACTTTATCTGAATGGCATGAGGATTCATTTTCCTAGAGAAGTATGGTTACAGCACTCTGTTTCCATAGAGTAAGGTTGATTTAGGTATAATTTCAGGAGAAAAGGAAATAGTTCCTTTCTGCTCTCCAGACAATGGTCTGCTTTTATGACTAAGGCTTTATCTTGTTTGCCAGCTCCATAGTCTATGTTTTAGAACTCATAATAGTCACTAAGAAATGATTGCTCTTGATTCTGTTTTTGCATGTCCTTTTTTCTTGTCTACAACTATATATGTAACAACAATAATTTAACTGTAATGTTTTGTTTGTTATTCCTTTAAAGAAGTGCAGTGTCTTTCCTTATTCTGAATCTTACTGACCAAAGCTATACTTTGTATGAAACATAAGGAGTGGTCTGAAAGCAGATTTTCTTCCAGATACAGATAGTCCTAGTGGCCAGAGAGGTACTTTGGCCCAAAAGAAGAGTTCATGCTTTCTTTAATGAAACAAACACAATTTTAATCCACTTTTCCCCCTTCCTACTGCAGGGAGTGCTGAAAGCTGTCTTTGCTCCTAGCAAAGGAAGTGAATTTTGTGTTTAACTACTTTACAATCTGGGAGCAAGCAACTCATGCCATCATTAAAATCCTTGAAGTGACTTCTTGGGCTTGAGGCCTGAAGTTACATTTATTTCCAAGAGTGGATATAAGTATTTACAGGAAAATTTTTGGTCCTGTTCCATTGTGGTGATCCCTTTGCCTGAGCTGTGTGTTTCAACTGCGTGAACCCAGGCAAGAGGATCTAATTTAATTTGCCGATGTCTGTCTGTTCTGTAGACTGAGTAAGACAAGACAGGTCTGCCTGTTCCAAGATGTTTCTAAAGCACCTACTGCAATAGGATCCTAGTCTTGGCTGTCTCTCCTAGATGCTAACAGACCATTATTAATTATAATAATGAATATAAGACATTAATTAGTGGTCTGCATTTTACCAACACAGTTGAATAGAATGCTCTTCTCTAGGAAGTAGTTGGATAGTGTGGGAACTGCAGAATGAGACTTCATTTTTTGGTTGCATGCAGCACAGGCTATATGCAGGTCAAGCGCTGTTAGGATTGTTAAGCCTGTTGAGTCAATACCTCATCTTCCATTACAAACACCTCCTATGAAGTAATAATATGTTACTTTGGCACAGTTAACCTAATTCAATTATGAGTTTTCTACTCAGCTGAATCTCATGATAGTATTTTTCTCAAAATGCCCATACTGTGAGAATTCCAGACTTAACTGCTAAAGCAAATGTCCGTTAACTTGCTTATTTTATTTTTAAGTTCATGGCTGTATGTGATACGAACCCATGTAAAGTGTTTCAAAAGGGAAAACTATAATCAGAAAGAAAAAAAAAGAAATTACTTAACTGTTTCTTCTACTGCTGCTGAAGGAGTAAAGTCTGTTTAGTATAATGAAGATGATAGTTGCATTACGGTATGTGTGCAACCACGGAGTTATTCCGCTGAAAGCCATGGAACACTGATAAAATGTAGACACGTGGATGCTGGAGCACTAGCCAAGCAATGAGGAAGTTAAGTGGACGAGACTGTTGGAATGGAAAGTGAAATCATTAAATGTAGGTGTCAGGATTTTGACATGTGAGTGTGACTGTAGGCAGTTTTGCAACTGATACTTGAAAAGAAGAGAGGAAAAAAAAGAAACATCCTATTAGAAGAAAAAAGTTTTCAAACTTTGCAGACCAAAAATACAAGCCATTCAAACCAATCACTGAAAACACTCCTACAGTTTCCATATGTTGTACTTTTTAAATAGATGTGGTTTGTAGTGTCTTGTCAATGGAGTGGCAGTGGTGCCTCTGGCTGACCCACTGGGGATGCCTGGAGCCCAGCTGGAGCAATGCTGCGCCCCGCCGTGCCAGCGGGGCTCGAGCCTGTGGGCTCGGGAGCCCTGTCTGGTGGGTGAATGAAATGGATGCTTCATTCTCTTCTCTCTCTCTCTCACAAACTTTGAGTCATTAGTGGACTGCCTGCTGTAGAGATCTCTGGGCTCTACACAATCTGGCAGTCTCTCTGTCACCGGAAAGGAGATCTAAATCAAATCACAGCAGAGAAGAAAATTTTCTCTTATGAGAGCTGTCACCTTGCTTTTAAAGATGGCTAGGATTTGAAGGGGAAAAAAAGTATTCAGAAAGAATGTATTTCCATAATCCAGAAAACTTTTTCTAGCTTGAAATATTTTATCACTGTACAGCGAGTTTTCTTTTGTCTCCTTGGTCTCTGTGACCTTGTATGCGACTTTGCACACCGTGATGTGAGGGACCATGGTAATCTTAATCCATCCCATCCCTGGGAGACAGTAGCCCCTGACTGTGATAACTCCTGTGAACAACTTCTGGAATTAAATAATGGTAAGTTGATGTCGGTTATAAACATTATAAATATACGTTGCTTTCCCGCTAAATATTGAGTCTTGGGTTTTACAGAAAAAATGGAGCTATGGATCTGATAGGAACAGAGCTTTCATATGTCTTTGTTCTGCATTCCATTTAAAAATAATTATAATAAAGAACTCCTGATTATCTTGAACTCAGCCCTGCAGCTGGACTACAGTAAAGATTTGAATTGTATCTCTATTGTGGTGAAATGTGTTTGGTTCTGCGTAAGAAATTTTGCCAATATCATGTCTACACCTGTTCTTTGCGAGTGTACAAGTCTTCTTGTGACTTCGTTTCATCAGACTGAAATTGCTGAAATTTCTTTTTCCCTTTGTCTCTCTTGATGTGAAGACACACAAAAAAAGCAAACCAACCCAGCAGGCCCTGGTGCCAGGTTGAACTGCCAAAAGCCCCCCTGGCACCAGGCAGAGTGAGCACCTAATGCAGGTTCTTGCACTTTTGACAAGTGTATTTTTCTTGATGTGAAAATGCTTTTAGCAGCTTGGTTAGGACTTTGTCTTTCACAGTGCTGTGTTCACATCCCTGTCAAGTGACATCTGAAATTAGTCCATGATCTCTTCTTCCTCTTGTGAATATTCTGTATGTAATATGTGCTTTGACTTCTACAACCTTCAGTTGCTTTCTAAAATTACAACCTAACGGAAATTTCCAAACCAAAATGCTTTGTTTCAAAATTAAGTTGTCTACTAATTGATAAAGCATCCCTTGTGTCCTTTTGAACAAATCAGGCTCTAAAAGATGGAGGAAATGAAAACTCCAGTATGACAGCAATTCCACCCGAGCCGTATGATTAACGTGCTGGGATGGATTCTCAGCTGTGCTGAGTTTGGCCTCGGTGCAGCTGAGCAGAGCCAGAGCGAGCGGTGGCACTGAGCCACCTTTCCAGCCCTTTGATCCTGGGCCAGCCAGGGGCAGAACTGGCCGGCTGTGGACTTGAAAGCAGCCTAAGAGGTGTGTTAAACTGTGCAGTTGTAACGATGAGGTAGGGGCTGCTAGCCCGGATTGCTGCCCCAGCCCCACTTCACTGCTGTCCTGGGCATTGCTCCCTCCTGCTCCGCAGCCCAGCTTGTGACCCTAGCACTTGGCGCTAGGAATCCTAACTGCATCTTTACAGTTACTGCTTTTAGAAGTAAAAAACCAGCCAAAGTCAGAGACAAAAATATTGCCTGTTACACTTACAAATATAAGGAAATACCTCTTTCACCAGTACGTTAATCTTACTTTGGAACAAACCCATTTTTAATTATTCATTTTGATTTCAATGTCTAAATCCATTCTATTAAGTCTTACTGTTAATTTGAATGAATATTTTATTTTTTAAAATTTTATTTACTATTAAGTGTTTATCATTACAGGTATTTGAGGAAATGACATTTGCATTTTTGGAAAGCATTTGCGTATTGGAAAAACAGATGTTTCCTGCATTAGAGCAAAACACTTATATTTTGGAGTAAAAATATTTCACTTGTTTCTTAAACCTGCAAAATGTTACTTCCCCACCAGGATTTTATTTTGTGATAGTTTTGTAGTAATCTTAATTCTGAGAAAATATTCTTTCTTCATTAATTGTGTTCATAGATTACATACTTGTGAACTGTTTGAGATGACTGTGGTTCTGACAAAAATATCCTTTAGACTCTTCTACTGCTGGGATGCAATTTCGTGGGTTTGAAATTTTCAAACTCTTCCAATAATTTTGTTCTTTTAAAAGGTAAGAGCTATTTAAAATAGAAAGCTTGCTACTTGCTGCCGCCGGCGTGCTCTTTGAACTAGGTTGTCTAGATTTTTCCCTTTGGATGAGACCTTTATGGAAGGAGGGACAGATGATCCTGTGTATCTGCCCAGTGTGTGGTTTGTGAAACATCTGGTGCTGGCTCTGTTGGAGACAGAGGAGAGAGCGGACGGGGAAGTGGGGGAGGAAGCATTCGTCTGGAAAAACTACTTTTTCTCTTTTGTTTATTTTAAAATCTTATTCTGAATGTGTTCTGATTGCTCCAGTTCTGAAATTTCTGGCTTTCTTTCCAGTTGATACTAGTGAGTTACTCTGTCCTCATAACATGTAAGTGTGAAAATAATACAAAACAAATGAGAGCTCTATGGTACGCTCTTCCTGAAATAATACTGTTTGGTGATCAAGTTAGCAAAGTCTGCATCTTAGTACAAATCTCAACTTTCACATTTGCAAATTATGACTGCATTACCTTGCAGCTTTACTGTTCCATTATCCTGTTTATTTTTTAGAGCTCGGTTGAAGGAAAAAAAAATCTCAGCTTTGAGAGTCAAAGAAATATTTTTTTTTTTTAATATGGGCATTTAATGAAAATTTTTATCCTAAATATTTGCTCGGCTTTAATATTTTGCTAATTATTTTCAAGGTTTTGTTTTTAAAAACTACTTCATTTAGTAAACTGTCTTTATTTCACTGGATGCCGTCAGAACACCTTTAAACGGCAGTGCAAAGTGCTTACTGTCTCTGCTGCAAGACCAGGTCTGTTGTGCAGTGTGGATGCCCAGCTGCTGTCCGTGCGTGCATGAACGTACTCTCAATATACTGCCCCCCTGAACAGTGGAGAAAGTACAACTCCCCCCGCCCAGACCAGGTTGTATGAGATGGCATCACAACACGGCCTTGCTTTCTCTTGTCTTAAACCACTAAAAAGCAGTGATCATAGTTTAAATGTTTGAAATCTTTGTATCTTCATCTGGTAAAAGCAATGCATTTCCCTAATCCTTTTTCAATCTCTAGATCTGAAAGGAAGAAGTTCCATGAAAAATGGGGTTAAAAAAAAGAAGCCTCAAAATATATGAAAGGCTGTGTGATGGAGAAGGGCTAGTGCTTTGTGGCTTTGGAGCAGGGATATCAAATTTGGCAGAAGCAAAGGTGCCTTCAGATAAACCTTTTTCGGTTCTCATGAAAAACGTAAAAGTTATTAACTGCTGAAAAAATCTTTATAAATGAAATTCTCACCTATTTCTTCCTAAATGATCCGGTTTTAGGGGACAGAGTTTAAAAACCAGATTTGGAGGTTCGGAAAGGAACAGCAGCAGATGTGTGGGATAGGGATGTGTGGATAAAAGCAGGAAGCTGACTGGGACAGGGAACTTCAGAGAAGGCTGAGACCCAGAGAGCGGCGTTTTGGAGGGAGGAGATGGAGTTCAAAGGCAGAGCATAGGCTGGGGATGGGCAAGAGAGACTTCAACTCCTCTAACCAGTGACGCAGAAGCTCTGCACTAACCAGTCCTGACCCAGCTTTAGCCTGAGCCCTCTCCTGTTCTCTCCTTTAGAGAAAATACCTTTTGTTCATTGTCAGCAAAAACTGTCAGAGGGTGTTCACGAGGGAGCAGCATCCACTGCATGACTGGAAGCCCTTTCATGCCTTTTCTTCTCTATTTCCATCGCTATTTTATGAATATCTTCTCCTTCATGACTCTTTACAATTCCTATTGATGGTAGTGGACCAAAATTTTTATTTTTTTTTAATTTGTTTTGCTGTTTGGTTTTTTGTTGTTGTTGGGTTTTTTGTTGTTGGTTTGGGTTTTTTTTTATCAGCTGCCAGTGGGAAACCATAAAGGGCCTAATTCTGATATCAGGATTTGAGGATACTTGGTACTTAAAAGAATCGAGACCTTAGAAAAATTACTTCTCATAGTAGTGGTAAAGCTGACCTAGAATATTTCTGAAAGAAAATCTTTTCTCTGCGATATTAAGCTAACAAGATGTGTTAAAGTCATGTGTCATGCTTTGAAAGCTTGAGAGTTTAGAAGCGGGAAGCTCTCTAAAGTCACAAGAAAGATGAAAAAGGAGAGAAACAGAGGAACAAGAGGGGAAGGACAATGTAAGGCAGCTTACCCTAACCTTCTGTGAGCAAGGCAGGCTCAGAAAATTACAGCCTCTTGGATTGATAGAAACAGTTGGCAGTTATTTTACTCAAGTGAGTAAGATGTTAAAAATGGGAAAAATAATGAAGAGCTGCACGTTAAAGGTTCTCGAAGCTTCCCAAGAACTCTTCTTCTACCAGTTACCTTTCTGTACATAAGCCAAAGCGGCCTGTAGGCTCTTGAAAGTTTTCTCTCGCGCATCTTTCTAGAAATCTTTAACTCCAAAGTGTAAATCTGTAAGTATCTTTACAATGTAAAATTGGTTCATGAATAAGTAGCCGTGTGCTACATGGAACTTTTCATGTGCTATAAAGAAGTAATTGATTTATCCTTGAGCAAATTCCAAAACCATGTGAATCTTGGGCGGCAGAATGAATGTTGCTTGTGTACTACAACAGATATCTTAGATGGATATTTATTTGTTATTATTACATATGTAATCTTTTGGGCAAGTGCCTTAGAGAATAGGAAGAGTAGGTCTATCGCAGTGGGAAATACCTGTGTGGAGATAGTAGAGAAATACAGGCTGTTCAAATCATAGGTGCTGGTGTGCAGCGTGGCACTGCTCTTTCCAGTGCCAGGATGGCACGTATGGGGCACGGCAGGTTGGCACCCAGCAGCAGCAAAGCCCCGCTGTCACGGGCCACACGCTCCTCAGCAGTGTCCTTGCTCTGAGCATTCTCCCTAGCACAGGGAAACGCTCCTCCCACCGCTGCCTGTCCGTTGTATGAGTCAACGCATCCCAGGGTTGCATCGAGATGAGAGGATCAGCCATACGGTATTGTCATCCCTAAGTGCTGAAAATTAATGGTATTTTAAATAAATAAAATTAGAACTTTATTTTCTGGTTTGTGGGCTTGTAGGGTATATTTGAGTGAATTTTCTCAGAAACCGCAAAGGCTAGATACTTTCCTTCTTTTGTGATTCTTATGTTATTAACTGGCTCCAGATGTTGTAACTGTAAGAAAATAAGGACTGGGAGAGTTGTAACTATATCGTTCATGTAGCAACGTTGGGAAGAGTGATCTGAAGAGGCTGATAGTCAGTTCTTCTCCGAGAGGCAACACCGAAGGCAATTAGGTGTAGCTGAAAGAAGTAAAATGTGGCCATTGAGGATAATGAAAGATAGTTTGGGGTTTCTGTGAGACCACTAATTACAGCAGGATCATCAGATTAAACAGGAGTAAAAGGACAGTAGGTATCTTACTTGTTTTCTGCTTCAACACCATGTACAGAGATTTTTTAAGGGAGCCTTTACAGAATGCATCTTTGAGAGGCCAAAGTTTACTGTAAAAAGGAGGAAATTGTCTCTAGAATAACTTGTGCGTACATAAAATAGATTCAAAATTTGCATACTCTTTATGTGAGATCTGAGGCGTTTTATCGGTACAAAACTGCATATCGCTGGTCTTGCACTGATATGGGCTCTGCTAATGCATGTGAGTAGACATCCTTGTAGTGAAATGTTTAAAGCATAGAGGTTAAAAAAGATGCCATTAAGAGTGATGGATTCTCCAGAAAACATTCCCTTTGAGAAAATGTGTCATAGCATATATTCTCCTCTATAAATTGTACTGGTTTGTGGTTTAGAAAAAATGCAGGGAAATTGAATATTAGAATTGGGTTTGCTTCCTTGACTGTGAGAAATACTGGCTTAATGGCAAGATTCAAGACAGTATGTGAAAAGTACGAGGAAATCAACATATCAGGTCACAGCAGACACACTGTATTTATGCATTTAATGCTTCATTTTGGAGCGTCTTATTAATGTGGCTGGGTTTTATCTGATTACCACACCAATGTCAGAGAACACGCACAGACTAACACGCATCAAACTCTTCTTTTGTTAAAGCATTTTGAAAAATAGCTGGATATCAATTAATTCCATGCAAACTGCTGAATCCCTTGCGATGCTGAGGACCAGCAGTTGCATTCACTAACGTGCAGGTGTAGCTGTGCTTGAAGAGATTATGATACAAACCCTGACAGAATGGTAGTGAATTAAAGCAGTGGTATCAGATTGGGCTGGCGCTTAGATTTTTATTATTTTTTTTTTATGTGCAGGGAGAACAAATCTACATTTATTTCCAGCGATTGCCCCAAGAAGCCTGGCTCAGTTTCCCAAGTGCTGTAACCTTCTTCGTACGCGGAGCGTGCAGAAGGGGGGAGGTGGCAGCACAGGAGCTGCGTGGGAAGCGCTGGGCAAACAGCTGGGTGGAAGAGCCGCAGAAGTACCTGTGCTCCCACCGCCAGCCCCTGCTCGACACCCAGGCTGCCGGCTGCGTTACCCCGTGAATTATGCACTGTTTATACGCTAGGAAAATCAACTTCCAGCTAAGACTGCACTGACACCACCTAACTCATACTCGCAGAATCTGGGGCACATTATACGCAGGTCTCTGAGATGAAAGGCCAGCCGTGAACTAGCCATTCTCCCATCAAATCCTTTCAGTCAGTCAATCTCTAATGAGAAACACTAAGGAACATGTTTCCAGCTCTTCTCTGGGTTTGGCCAACTTCTAAAACGAGACTAATTGTCTACATGTGTGTTGTTCAGTTGAAACTCTGTCAAGAAAACAGTCTATCTGGCTGGGTTTAAAAGTTAGCTCTGATCCTATAAACCACGTAACTCTACTTTAAGCTGGAGGTTAAATTCCATTGATATTTTAGGTGCATATTCTACTACAACACACAAAGAAAACTAAGCCATTTCATTCAGTCCGAGACCCCACTGGGTTAATGAAATGTTCTTAAAATAAAGAGCTCACTGATGTATTTGTTAGCTGAATAATCAACACAATGATATTGTTTTGAGAATATAGCCTACAAATAAGTGGGCAGAGTTGACAATTAATAATTCTGTAGGTAAAATGATATCCACCTATTTGTATAATTTAAAAAAAATGGTCTTTAATGCATTTGAAAGAGAAAAGGTGTGTTTTGTTAACAGCAATTTTTAAACCTTTCCCACCACTAGAAAAGAGGCTTATCTTTAATATGCATTATGTCATATTACAAGTCAGTTTTCTTTTAGCAAGAAGGAAGTTCTTAAAATGAATCCACAAATTAAAATCATTACTTATTCTGCCTAAATTAGCATCTGATTGATAATGTATTTCCAAAGATAAATTTTAACTTAAAAATAAATTCTGGTGCTTTTTGCTTTTGATTAATTATTTTGTATTGTCCAAAGTGGATAAAGGTAATAGAAATACATTTAACTACAATTCAAATTGGATGCTAGCCAATCTGGTTTTGTTAGTTTGATAGCTTAAGTGACACATTTTGTGCTTTCTTGTTGCCCATACTTTTCACATGCACTAAGGCTGTTTTTTGCCTACTGGGACTGAAGTTTTGGAGAGGAATAAAACGGTCTTTTCCTTGCTATTTACTTTAAAGAAGAAAGCTACATGCAGGCTCTGATGTTTTTCTGAGGCACATGTGGAAAAAACATGTGTAACTGTACGACTGGTCCAGCAGATTGTTTAGCTGTACATCGTGGTATGCCATTTAGGGGAACAATCTGAAGTATGAGACAAACTCCAGTATGTGTGAAAGTTCTGTGAAGCAAAAGGAGCTTTATGTATGAAAATGCCCTACTAACATAACCCGTGTGTAATTATGCAGACTATTGCATGCATCTCTATAATGTGCACATTTTACATTTAATCTAGTCCAATCTGATGTATCCATGAGAACATACAGGCAAAAAATATATTGGTCATTTGCCAGATGTCTTAAGATGATGAAGTGTCTAATACACGCCAAGAACATCACAGCTAGGTTGCACAGGGCTGTAGCAATGTGATGTATCGTGTGCCTAGTGGCCTTCAGTTATTCTCACTTTCATTGTAAGCTGGAAATTCTTGGGATAAGTTAAATAGCCAAACGGTGTTTGGCATACATACAGCATTTATTTTATTTTTACTTTTTTTATCTTTTGAATGTGACTTCATCAAACAGTCTCCCACAAGGTAAAAGTACTTGTTGAAGATGCTGCAAGAATGTGCCTTGTACTTGTGTAACCAGTTCCGTTTGGGTTTTTTTTTCAGATGGTGCATCAGTATTTCAGGCAGCTTCTTCATGCCTCAAAGTACCTCAAACCTCAGTGCACCTTAAAGCACCCGTGGGACATGGTGACACACAGCATCCTGGGCCACCTGGAAACAGAAGCATTACAAAGCAGCAGCAACCATCTGTTGTTTCTGACATCAGTGAACTGCAACAAGAAAAGGTAAGAGAAAAGCTAAGCTGTGGGGCAGAGAGCTTCAGCCACAAGTTCCTGGACTTGTTTCTGTGCTATGCAAATAGAAAATGCAGCAGATGCACTCTGTATCTGCTATGATATGTTAAATATAAAGGAGACATTAGTGCTATGAAGTAATGTTGGTAAGTTAACTCTTAATGTGTCGCATCACTCAAAGTATTACATTAACTTCAATGGAGGTTAGATAACTAGATATTATTCCTGTATTTAAAACAGTGTCTGCCTTCTGGAGAGTGCTACCTTAGCACCTTTTTTAAGGAGTGATTTGTTTGATGGTGCCATATGATGTGAGTTCCTGGTTACATTTAAGTTCTCTGTTGACTCGCCTTTCTCCTGAAACATTCCATAATAGTTCTGTGCAATACTGTGGTGTCCATTAACACTAGAATTCACTGGAATTTTGTTTTACAAAGGAGCCAAATCTTGCCTAAGTCATTTAGTGGCAATGCTTGGAAGAGGAATGATGAGTCTTGACTGTGTTTATTTCAACAAATCGCAAAAGTTGCTACTGTACATCCCTGTACTTTATACAACTTGACTGCAACATAGATGTTGCTATAAAGACTTGCCTAATCTATGGAGATTTGCAAGAACAATTTGAGACTCCAATTAGTGAGTCAAACAATAGCTTCTTACAGTGATTGAAAGAGACATAATGCAGTTGAAAACAGTTACTCACATTTTGAGGACTACTAGTTCTTAATATTATCTAATACAGAAGAGGGCAAAGAAGCAGACCTTCTATGTGTTTATAGAATGTAATGTATATAAATTTGCATTTCATGTAATTCACATGTTATCACTTGCAAACAACCAAAAAGAATCTGGAAAATAAAATACTCAGAACAATTCAACAAACTAATGCTTATTTAGTTAAGCCGTGAGAGCCTGATTCTGCAAAGCCAAGCCCTCCTCAAAGGTACGAAGGAATCTCAGCTTTTGTAGCTGCTAAGGAAGTTGAATGTGCTCAGCAGCACTTCTCTGGATTGGAATTTAGGCCACCAAAAATTATCTGATAGATTACAAGATCCAACAAATTGGAAGGAAAGAGCAGATCTTAGAGAAAGCATGTGGACTATTTGGGGAAATTCTGTTGTAGCTTTTAATCTGATAATATATTCAGTTTGGCTATTGTTCCATTCTGACCATATCATGATCAAATGTTTAAACTAGCATAGCTATTTTACTCCTTGGATAATGATTTAAAGAAGTATTCTGATTTGGCAGAAGAAAATTGGCAAAGCAGCCAACACTTCACACATTGTTTCAAGTGTTTGCATGTTCACATCAGGTCGGTAAAATATTCAGAAAAGTAAATTCTGACTGGTATGACTGAATTCACACATATCATACCTGTTATGGGATTGATAGAAATTTTGAAGGTAGGTCTTCTCTGAGATACTTGGCATGTCTGCGAATGTCCTAATTGTTTGTTCATTCCGTTAGGCTAGTGTGTGGGCCCCAGGGGTGTGAAATAGTTAAGTGATAAATATTTGAGCACTTACACATTGCTTTAAGAACAAAAAGATGGGTCAGTTTCAGTGGAAGGTGTTCCATTTTGAGGTAAAAGGCTGTTTTTCTGTGGAAAACATTCATTTTGAAGAGATAACAGCTTAACTAAAGCAAAATCATCTCCCAAATGAATACAGGAAATATTTGCAACTAAGTGTCCATTTACAAAATGTTGTGAAATCTTCCCTTTAAAAATGATTTCTAAAGTTCAAAGGAAGAAGCCCCCCATTTTCGGAGTGAGTGTATATCGCCGTCATTAGCATTGCTGTTAATGGGGAAGAGTGGGAAGAACCATGAATCCAAGTTTGTTTGCATTATTCAAGTAAAGCCATCTGCTTTTTGCTGTAATGCGAGAGACGTACAACGATAGCAAAGACACCACCATCATTACCCTAACAAAGGTCTGTGATTTCCAAAGGGTATTGATTTCTTTTTAATGCTTCGAAAAAAACAACCAGCTTTCCCCATCCAACTTTAGGCTCGAGACTTCTGAGCTTTTCTTTTAAGGACAAGTTATGAACTGCTGAAACATAGGGGTTTATCATAGAAACCCCAGTGCAAGCTGAGCTCTGGCCACAGTACAATTTAAATTATTTATGCACAGCACTGTGTTCAAACCATGTGCACATTTGTCCTTGTCAGTCAACAAGTGTTCTATTAATCAAACAGGAACCCTGGCGCATTCATTACAAAAGTAAGAACATTGAATTTGGGATGGTATTTTTAGTGCTTTTGACAGACAGAGATTATTAAGCTGTCACTCCCTCTTTTCTGCCAACTCCCCTATCTTCCTCCCCTTCTTCTGCAATGCATTGTCATTTTATTATTAAGAGCACGCTAATAGTTAAATGACAGGAACCCTAAACCTCTGACTAGTTCACTGACATGACAGGTTATTTTTTCCCTCTCTTCCCTGTCCAAGAACCCCTGCTGATCTTCCCAGCATGCAGTGCTGTGTGACCCTTAACATCTGGCAGTGATTAATTGTCTTAGTGTCATAGCGATCGCCTTCCTCCCTCTGATCCTCACTTACTTTGTTCTCCCTTTTAAAGCCAGTGTGCTGGAACCTTTTCTTCCCACTTTTAAATCTGTCCAGTATCCAGGATACTGTGTGTGTCTACTGTGATACAACTTGAAAGAAACCGAAACAGTCAGTTATCTGGCCCTGAAAGTCTGGTCATGGATTCAGAGGGCTTTCTGTTCACTGAAGGGGTGTGCTTGAAAAACAGCACTAGCTAGAATGACACAGATCTTGTTGAACTTGATCCGGATCTCAGGTCCCTTCTAAGCAAACAATGCAATTATGGGAAACACCATTTTGGGCAGACACATGCAGTATTGTGTAGAAGGCTGTTGGCTGAGGCTTACACAATGTTACATAGATTAAGGGTCTGACACCTCCTGCCAGTGGCTGCCCCTTTGTGCTCGGCTGGCCCTGCTGCCCCACACCACTGCGCAGGGCTGAGCCCTCACTGGGCCTGAGCTCTTCTCGCTCAACTCCCACCGAGTTAGGCAGGGCTCCTCCACCTCTACCGCAGATGGTCTATAGGCTTCGGTGCCGCAGTCGTCTGGGGTGAGAGAGGAAACAGAGACAGTGTTTGCAAGTGAATTTTATTGGCTGAGCGACATCTGGGGAGAACTCCTACCTGCTTTAGATACTTGTATAATGACGATACTGGTGGAAGAGAGGACTGTACCACTAAGATACATGTCAGATGTCCTCGTTCTGATCTCAAACCTCAGTAGACTTCCCATGTGATTTTTAAGAATCATTTTAGTCCCTGCCTCAGTTTCTCCTATTGAACAATAAAGACAGCAAACGCTTTGAGGTGTGGGAGACTTAATTAGAGTTTTCAGAGACCTTTATTTTTCCTGTATGAATATGATGTATTGCTAGGCAATTACTTATATCTGAGTATTAAAGACCAGCTGCCAGGCATGGGGGGGAGCTGTGTAAGAGGGAGGAAGGAGGCCATGTTGTGCAGAAGTTTTTTTAGATTGCTTAGACTCAGGGTGCCTGTGATCTGTTCACAGTTTGGCAACTTGCATGGGTAAATTACCAGCTGCTCTAAACTTCCATTTCCTTGCATGCAAACAGAGGATGAGCTAATAGTCGTCTTTGCAAAAAAACCTAACCCTCCTAACATTTGAAGATGAAAGGTAAAAATAAACAATTGTTTTAAATCCTGGTTGAATAGCAGAATACATGCACTGAACTTAAACTACTGTTACATTTACATTTTAAGGCAAAATATCTGAAAGGCAGTTTCTCCTTCACTTACCTATTGAATGTTCAGAGTCTCTCTGTCTCCCATGACACTCGCTCTTCACAAATACATTTCTCCAGAGCAGTATTATGTTCTAGCTCTCCGTGTATTTCAAATAACTATAAGGCCATTTATTTTCTATTTCAAACCAAAATAGTAAAATAGAGTGCATGGCCTTTTCTAGTTGCTAAGCAACACTTTGTAATGTGCATCCTGCATTTTGCTGTGCCATTTGGCAATTCACACAAGATCTTGTTTGTTCATTTCCAGTCTAGTAACATTGGTTGCTATATTTCAAGTGCCAGTATAGATCAAAGTATTTCCTAGAAGGATAAACATGTTAACTGGCAGAGAGTGAATGATTAACATCAAGCACAAGCCTTTTAGTATAAAGGACTTGGCATGTCATCCATTGGCAAAGCTATTCAAATGAATGCCATCTATACCTAACAGATGTGCCACTAAGGAGTTATCCGCTTCTTTCCAAAGTACTTCTTGCTGTGCTGGTGTGACTGAATACGGATGATAGCCACTGCAGAGCTGTGTAAGCAACTGAGCCAAATGCTGTTGTCAGCCATGGTAGCATATCTGGAGATCTCTGCTGATTTTGCTTGAGCTACTTCAGTTTTGCATCCATATAACTAATGGTAGAATTATATTAAACTGCTATTTTCTCTTCCTCTGCCCTTTATGAACACTTACAAACCAACCAGAGTCTAATCTTTGACTATTTAATATTCTTGTCTCTGATAAACTCTAAGTGTATGCCTAATGAAAGTTGTCTTTAAGCAGGGAACACTCATTCCCCATGACAAGGCAGGACACAGCTGGTTTTTGCTGTGCTCTCTGCATTTCCAAACTTCTGAATAAAAACTGCAGATGATCAGAATCCCTTTGTTAGCATGCAGTTTGGAGGGGAGGGTTGAAAGAAGGTTGTTCAGCCAATGCTTTTAAAAATATGTAAGAAAGTCAATTTTCAAAAGCTGCGTGTAGCACGTATTTTTTTCCGTTGTGCCTGTTTTGTCATCGCTAGCTACTTGTGATTGCTGTGGCATCTTTAATTTGCAACACGTGTCAGATTCTCAGTGGTACTGTATACACTGTACCAAACGTCAGGTGCTGACAAACATATTCATTAAAAGTACTACTAAATGAGGAGGGTGTGGTGCAGTGGTAGGTTTGTCATGGGTGGCAATAATTTTCACTCAGGTACAATATTGCAAACCCGAAGTAAAAGCTCAGGGGAATTTTTAAAAACCTGAATTCCTGTTGTAGAATGCTAGACGATAGTTCCAAGAAGTAAGCATTTCCTATTATAGCCTCTAAAATTAGCAGATTATCTGAGTAATTCTTATAAAACCTTGTTGGCTGAATCAGTTGTGTGTCATTGTGAGTATGTTTTACAGAGTTTCTCTGGATGAAAATTTACCTGCCAGCACTACTGATGGAACAGTAAGTGCTAGAAGTGATTTGTTAATGGAAGAAGCAGGCACGGTAGTCTCTTGTTCGTGCAGTCGTATTATTATCTGAATCTGATGGGTATGGCCAAGGTCAGCCAGGGGATAAATCTGTTGATACCTTTTTTTTTCTTGATCATATACCCTATCTCAGACATGGTTGGGAAGAAGACGATGAAGAGAGAGGTAAGGCAGATTTGCCTCATGTGATCAGAGAGCAAAGGAAAGAGGCAGATTCTTTGCACTGACAGAAGTGTGTACAGCTGGGGAGAATCAGCCCGCTCATTTCATGGCAAATAATCAGTTTCATATTTTCTGTGGCAACCATTAATATACTACAGCCTTAGCTCTAGGCCTATAGGTAAAGCTATTTGCCGTGACTGCTTTTCTGTTTGTCCTCAGAGAGCTGAGGATTCTCCAGCGAGTCCATGGTGAGCAGAGCAATGTTCTGTCCTGTCTGTGATACAGCAGCCAGAGCAGACTCAGGCTCATTATCCTGTAGCTGTATTGTTAGATGCTTCTAACTGATCTAGAAATACATTAAAGCTCTTTCTCACACACGGACAGCAGGAATGAACATAAGTCAAAAGATGGTATTTTAAAATTGGCATCTACTATCTCTAAATCATATTCCCTGTTGTTCATTTTGCTTTTTCTTAATATTTGAATCATTATACTGATTTCTACTGAACTGACTAGATCCTGAAGTAGCATGAAACGAGAATAGCACCTCAGTAATACTCTAAACACCATGGTTCTTAATTAAGTTTTAATTTCTAAACTGCTTAAATGTTGATTTGGGAGCTCATCAGTTGCTTTTCAGAGTGGAGTATGTTTTTTGTAGCATATGGCTATAATAATTGTGGTTAAAAATAAAATTAAACAGCGCAGCAAAAATATTCTTAAAAGATTTAAAGTGTTTGTAATGGTGTGAAGAAAGCTAATTTGTGTACTCTTTGCCCAGACTTATGCCCAGACTTACCTATCTAACACTGATCATAAGCTTAAATGCCCATAATCTAATGTCAGTTTTTCAGTCCAGCGTTTGTTTTTGATAGTATCTAGCACTCCTGTATAAACACTGCAGGGGTTGGAAAGGATAGGGGACAGGGAATCATACTGCTCCTTTGTGAAGTTATGCTGCTTTGGGCCTCAAGTTTGAGTTAAGAATTGCCTTTCCGTGCCTACCTCTATCGTCTCTGAGTAAGCAGCCAATTTATGCTCCTCATGTTTGCCACTGTGACCCGCGCCTATACTGTATGCCTAAACCAGCCTTAAGTAGATGACGTGATGACAAGATGACATTTTTTGAGTGTCAGATGATGGTTTCCCATGGCAGATACCCACCAGTGAGAAAGCAGCGAGCTGTGCGTGGGAGCGGCTGCTGTGTTCCCCCTACTGCTCACCTCAGGGTGAGCATCTCTGCCTCATCCAGGCACTTGGGGAGCACGTTTGCCCCATTGCCGGAGCGGTGCTGCCTGCCGCGGCCACCACGGGCCTGTCCCACCCTGTGCAGCGTTGCTTTGGCAGCGGGTGGTGACTTACGTTTGCAGCAGCAGCTGCTGCTCTCTGCAGCCATGGGTGTGAGGACAACAAAGGCACTCGGGCATCCCCGGTCTCCGAGGGCAGGACTCGGCACAGCATCAGCTGTAGGGCTGCAAGCAATAATGCTAAGCTCTGGTTGTCATTTTAACTGAGTATTATGTAAATCAAATAGAGTAGCTGTTAAATTAAAGCGTGAGAAGGTAATGCCTTCAGGTAATGCCCACTGCAGCCAAGACGCTGGATTTTAAAGAAATATGGAACTTGTTATTTCCTTATTTCTTTCCATGGCAGATGGAAGTAAAGGCTCAGAAATAAACCTAATTATTGACTTTCCCAAGGAGACACACTGACAGCTCCACACACACAGAGTTTAACAGTGTCAGGGCAAGCCAGTGTGGCCACGGAGCTGAACAGATCTATTGCACAGATCCTTTTTTGAGGGAAAACTAGACCCATTTTTACATCCTGTCGGAAATAAGTGACTTTTTCAACAAGGCTTGCAATAACGAAGAATTTCTCAGAATAGAAAAATTTAAAAAATCTTCTGTCTTTGGAAATCTTCATATGAAGTATCTCAGGTATTCAATCAAATACCATTTTTGATATTTCATAGTAAAATCTCATTCGTAATGAATCTAAATTTAAAAATATTTCATCTTATTCATTCAGTGTCTATATCAGCTTTGAATGCTACTTAAGATAATCTCGGTCCAGAAAATTAAAACACTTTGCTAAGGTTAATCTATCCATTAGATACTGTTAACTATTGCAATTAATAAAGTTAGTGAGGCATAGCAAAAGGATGAAAGGTCTAGTTTGGAACTACATCTTAGTGATATTTTCAGTTAAAATATTTTACATTAAAATGCGTGTTTAGGTTTGTAAAAACTTTCAAAAAATCAAAATGTGTTCTCACTTTAAAAAAAACCATACTGTTTTGTTTAAAAAAAATTCTACTATTTACCAAAATATTCCAACTATTGCTCAAGTATTGAGAAAACACTTCAGGCACAGACCACTGATGGTGCTATAAGGCAAGGTGACGTTGGTATTCTGAACAGTTGGAGTAGCAATATTGCTGGGCACATTATGATTACCCTAACTCATGAGAATTTTCAAGATTTAATATTTTTTTTGGAGCTGGGATGAAAAGTCAATCTAAGTATTATTGAAATGTAAAGTCTCCTAGAAATTTGGACGGAGTCTATTGAGACATTCCAGTTTTATTTGAAGACTTCCAATTTATAAATTCAGTTTAATCTACTTTTTTTAAAATTTGAATGAAATAGGGAACTTTCTCATTTGAAGATATGTTCTTTTAATTTCAATACTTCCATTTTCCCACCTTGTTTGAACAGATTTATTTTTTTTTAGCTTTTGAATTTTTCATGAATTGGCATTTTCAGATGAAAATGCATTACAAAAATATTCCTGGCCATCTCTGTTTAAACTTTGTGTATTTAGAATATAATTATCAGTAGTTTGGGTGCACTTGGAATTATATCTCAAACTCATGTGTAGACATCAAAATACAGTTTATATAAACACTCTTTTGTCTGTTCCATTTTATAATAGATAGTTTACAAAATGCTTTTTATAATAGATAGTTTACAAAATGCTTTTTATAAAAGTAACAGACAGCAAAGATAAAATGACAGTGGAGGAAAAATAATTGAGACAAAGAAGGAGATGGCTATCTTTCATACTGATTTTTACTGTTGGCTGCTTTTTGTTGCCTTGCAACGTGTTTGCATTAATGCCTGAAAAACAGCGTCTGACCACGTAGTTCACAGATTAGACAGTCACTGACTGAAATAATTATCCTTCTAGGAGTCTTAATGCTTACTGAAGACTGACTTTGGTCTTTTACTTTGCTGCATTGCAAATCGTCAGGTAACTTCCTAAAGTCAGATGATGATCTCATTTACACAGAAATAAATAGAGTGTAACTACGTTCGCTTCAGAGCAGCTACTCCAGATATACATTGCTTAATTAAGAACAGAATCTAATTCTTTGTCATCTTCAGTTGTGTATATCTTGGTATATGCTGACAGGAGGGCAGTCGGAGGGGTGGTAGTTATGTCCAAGAGAACTCTGAGGTAGATTGAACTTTTTTTGTCCTCTGTGTTTGATAAATCCCTCTCCCGCTTCACCAGGTGTGGGGGTCTCTGGGGTGCCGGCAGCATCGCCGTGGGGCTGCCTCAAGCACAGATTGCCCACAGGAGATGCCATTAACTGCCATGGGCGTTCCTGGAAGCTGGGACAAGAGAGTGCCCACAGACTAAATCAACATCGTAGACTTGACAAATGATCTTATAGTACAGCATATCCTTTAACTTCCTGTAGATATCTGGGACATCACAGATCCCTGTGACCTGCTGTCTAGGAAGCTGTGCTGCACCAACATGGCTGGGTAGTATTTCAGCGCATACCCAGCACATTACCTTCTAGGGAGCCTAGCTTGGTAAGGATATATGATCTTGGTAGCCTTAGTGAGAAAAGCTGTGATGTGGGCCCCCTTGATATTCTTAGAAATCACAATGATTCATGTACAAACACACAGTTTATATTCCCTCCATAACCTTACCAGCAAGGGAAGGAAAACTTCCATGCCTTGGCAAGAGTCCCCAGTGTACTCAGAGCTGTTGGCTGCATTTGTGTGTTTATGCATTCTAACAACTCCGTCACGAATGTTGTCACCGGATACCTGGGCTCTAGCCACAATAACTACATTTCCAAATGTTTGAGCATGGTTTGGTCTTAGGAACGTGCTCTCAACTGTATTATATAGTTACTATAAACAGTAAATTATCATGTGAAAATTTTTTTATTTACTCCCTAACCTTTCTGGTCAAGGATGCAATATGTGTGGCACTACTTCCAGACTTCTTGTGTATTCTGTGTTTCAATGCTATGGAGATGGCTTTCTCTTTTTTTTTTTTTCTTTTTTCTTTTTTTTTTTCCCCCTCTAAGACCTTACATCCTGAGATACAGAGCAGAGAGACAAAGTAGAGACACCTCCACCACTAGAGTTAGTACAGAATGTGCATCTGGCATTTCGAAAACGTTGTTTGGCCTCCTGGAGACAACCAGTATAGTTTTTCATCTGGAAGGTATTCAAAGGGTATTTGCTGGGAAGGAAAGTTGTAGCTGTGTAATACAATTATGCAGACAAAGGCTGCAGAGACATTCTCCAAACAAAGTGGGGTTATAGCATGCAGAGGGAAAGCAGGATGAGAAAAAGTAGTGATCAGCTGTCTTGTTGTGAAGGCAATAAAGCATCTCTTCATATTGTTTTGGATTAATAACAATGTCCTAAAAGACAGAACTCTGAGAGAAAAATAACCATATCCATAGAGAAAGGAAGAAGCTTACTATATTTTTGTGTACCGTTGGAAGAATCACCAAGTGCCTATCAGTCTGAGTGGTGAGTCAAGGAAAACTCCCCTTTTCATTTCCACAGACTTTGGCCCAACCCAAAACTGCATAAAGGGTTCTGAGAGGGTGGAAGGGACAACCAGTGTCTTCTCCAGGCTGATGGAAAGCAGCAGAGTAGTAAGAGGAGAACATCCCAAAGTGGCAAAAGAAAGAATGAACCTGCTTTCTCTAGATCACAGCGAAGTTTCCGGTACAATGTCGGTAATTAGGATTTTAGGGATGAGACCAATTTTTAGCCTAAGGGATTCTGTTAGAAGTGTATATAAATAAACAAAACCAATTTAAATTTCAAGTAAGTGCAAAAAAAAAAAAAAGTTTTGAATAAGTACCGTGAAGTAGAAAAGAGCAAAAGAGCAGATGTTTAGAGTATTCCTTGGCTATAACTCTATTTTGCAAATGTCACAGAGAAATATTTCACCAGTCATGTTTTCTTTAAGTACGGTGAAAGCCCTGATTATACACCTCAGAGTAAGAAACAAAATTTCTGTGTATCTCTATAGACTTCTGTTACCATAACAGCTCAGCTTCAGTGTGGTTATCTCCAGGAGATAATATGAGAGTCACCAAGTGACCAGCCTAAAGTGACACAGGGAACAAACCCATTGCAGAGCAGTGAATTGCCTGGTGATGGACAGTCCCAGTAACCAGAGGACCCGAAACCTTGCCTGTTCCCCAGACAGCCCTAAGTGCTGTATGTGTCTGTTGGTTTTGCCTGCGCGCTTTCAGATAACTGGTCCCTTTTGCATATTGCAGGGTGTTTCCTCTTTTTCTGTAAGGAATCACTTCTAAGTTTGCTAAATTCAGGAAAGGGACCTCAATTCCATTCACATAAGATCAGCTTTTTGGCAGCCGTACAGCTTTCAGGAGAAAGATGGGAGAGAAAAAGGAAGAGCCCATTAGGAATAAGAAGATGTCAGACTGTTTTAAGTGCAGGAGTTGTTCAAACAGCAGGTCCTTGTTAGAAGTGTGTAATTTTTGGACATGTCCCTAGACTAGACTATGTGCAGCACGGTAGCATTTGCAGAAATGAGTAGTGGGAGGGGGTTTTATGATTAAATCACTCAAGACAAAATTTGTTTTTCAAAACCCTAAAGTCTTTGAGGGCACAAAAAGGCGTTATTTCTATGTAGTTATTTTTGTTACCTTATTATAAGCTTTCAAAGAAAACCAGCAGGTTTTTATTCTTCAGTTTTGGAGGGGAAAAAAGTTTCTTCCAGGGTAAGATTTGGCATGCCAAGTCTCTGGCCAGAGCAAATTTTTAAAGCTGTATCATAAACCTCTGAAAATAGGAGTTTATAATAGAAATGCAGACATACAGTTAATTATATCGTCATGAATGGCGCCACTATAATTAGCTAACTTCTATATGATGCCAAGTTTTGAAGTATTTTACTTTTATGGCACTGGATGTCAAAAGCTATTTATGTTAGTTTCTTTCATTTTTTCTTTTATTGTCTTACTGACCTGGCTCACCAGGTTAGGAAAATGGCTTGCAGATTTTTCTGCAGCTCTGAAGAACCTTTGCAGCCTCGATGGTGAGCAGATTCCTAGAACCTGGGGTGTCAGAGGGAACGGATTCCCTCCAAAGGCAGGAGGGAGGATATCAGCAGATGCAGAATTCTCTGAGTAACCTTGGACTTGTGGTTCCCACTGAAGGGCTTATTCTGAGATCACTGACAATCTCAGCTGGACAGGAATCTGCTAATATCTGGGTATTATATATACTTTTAAGGGGACAGTTTTAAAGAAAGATAAAATACAGAGAAGAAAAGGAACATAGTCTGTTTTATAAATACAATATTTCCTACAGGTTCAAAAGCAGAGAAAGGTGCTAACAACAGAGCCAAGGAGATTATGGGATGAGAAAAACTCCTTCTTTAAGTTTCTGTTTCCAAGTAACTGTAGCCCTTTTGCAGCTCGTTGCTTTTTAGGTGCTTTATTACACACACAGGGATCACTGTTTCACCCATCACTGAAATCCAGTTTCCTCTGGAGCTGAATACAAAAACCATTACAAAAATGTGACAAGGACTATCATTTAGATTGCAAAGTAAAGGTGAACGTATTGTTCAGTTAAAGAACCAGGAGAGTCTATGAATTAACCACACGTGCTCAAATATTATTTGAATTGATAGTGATAGCTTACCAAACTTAATCCTAGAAAACAGTCATTAAAATTTGAATATCCAGGCGAGGTCTGTACCTGTTTAAGAGGATAAGTCGAATTTTCAGATTTTTTTTTCAAAGTGAATTTAAAATTTTGTTTCATCAAAGAATATCCATATGCATATAATAGTATCCTTAAGTTACTCATTGCCCTTATTATTTTAAATAGCCAGATTTATATGTGTATATATAAAAATATCATTAATATTCATATGCTTGATATGTTTTCTCAACAGTAACTGATAAAGGATCTGAAGGTGAAACTTTAGTTCACATACACTGCATTGTGTAGGTTGTTGCCCTTTAGGGATGGTCTAAATTGTGCTGCTCTGGAGAGGTATTTTTCTCTATGGATGGTATTTAAGGTGACATGTTAAGGCAATCCTACTTCTGCTTTTTTATATGCGACTGTGTGAACTAGTACTGTCCTAGGGGTGTTTGGGCAAGTGGACGTTAACTTTACAGTCTTTACTGTGAGTCTTTACAATCTTATAGTCCTGAATTATTACGTCCTATATTATTATGTCTTTTTTCTGCTGCTTTCTGCTGATCTCCGTTTCTTCAGATCTGCCATCCAATTCCATCTCTTCCAATAAAACTTCCAATGGTAATTTTTAAAGTATTTTTTTATGTGATAATCAGCAACACAGTAGGAATTAACATGGATTGTGCTGTACTTTTTGGGCAATCTCTTCCTTCTCTTGGGCTTGTCACCTTGGTGTGCGTGTCACCTTTCCATGATGGCTCTTCTTCTTATGGTTGTCTTTGATTATATGCTATTTACTGACTACAAGGAGTTCCATGCATCCTATTACACTGTACAAAGCTGATAATGCAATGCAAATACATGAGCTCAGTTACCACACGTTCCCTTTTTTCATGTTGGCTTACTAAAGGATCCTCGGGTGGATCCTTCCAGCTCTGATGCGCGTGAGAAGTCCTGCTGATTGCAGAACTGCCCAAGGGAGTAAGGAATGAGGGACTGGCCACTGAGTGAAGAATAGTAATTTCTGCTCAGACAGGGCATGTCAAATCAGTGGCCACCAGCCAGTGTGATGGAATTAATGAGGGGAAACAGTAGCCAGCACTGACAAGTTGGGATAAACTCACAGAGTTGCAGTGCCACATCCAATTACTGTATTTCATTGTTGTTCCCTGGAGATGGGGACCCTCTGACAACCTCCTTGAAAGCTGCACTGGAAATCCTGGGAATAGAAGAAGCAAGTATGAGTAAAGCTCGTGCTGATCTCCTTTAAAAAAGAAAAAAAAATCCGAAGACTGAAAAAGCCTTGCCTTTCTTTTCTGTCCTCAACTTTGGTACAAAATCTGCACTTTGCTGCCTGGCAGGAAGTGTTAAGATAAATTGCTTTCAAATGAAAAGAGAAATAAAAGTTAGGAGAACATTTTTTGTCTGTGCTTAATTTTGTTATTCTGTTGGAAGTGACACTTTTACGTTTTGACGCAAAGCATATTTTGATCTAAACTTCTTGTGTAAACCAAATTGGACTATCAAGATTCCTGGGACTGCTTTAAAAAAATAAAACCTAAGGCATCTTTTTCCATTCCAAATAAGGCATTTACTATTAAAGTAACCAGAGAATTAGTCCAAAGAGTGCAAAAAACACGTTGATCCCAGTGATATTTTACTCCGTAGAGTACTTTCCTCAACCATAGATTCCACAACATATGAGCAAAATAAGAGCCTGGAGGAGTGATTCATGTGGAATTATTTAATTCAGCTCAGCAGAGTGCTACTTTTAGCTGGGAAAAATGTTCTCATAGACTGGTAGGCAACAGAATATCCAGTACAAAGCCAGATGACATCACTGGCTTTTCTGTGTAACAAAAGGCCAATGGCATCCCCCCTTGCTGAGTGAAAATTAGCAGCAGGTCTTTGCACAGTGCACATACTTTGAGAGGAGGGAACTGTGTCATTGTTATTTGCTATTTCCGCAAGTTGACACTTATCTTGTAAGCACATCAACTGTTTGCTTTAGCTCCACAAGTCATTTCCTATACATTATATCAGTTAGTCATGCTGTTCTGCATTGTGTGCAAAAGAGGTTAAATTGCACATGTAGGGAAATCAAAGATGAATGAGAACTATCTAAATAATTGTTTTAGAATGGGAACAACTATTCATTTCTTTAAAAAGCGACTTAGTGGGTAAACTGTTTCAGACTTTTGCTTCTACTGCATTTGAAGCCAGATTAGCACATCAAGCTATTAAACTCTTGAAGATAAAGTAAATTAGATCAACTCAGATTCTGCCAAATGACTAAATTAGAATTGTAACTTTTTCTTTTTTTTACATCCCAGAAAGCACGTAGAGTTGCCAGGAGAAAAAACAGAGTTGACTATAGTTGCAAACAGTGGAAGATATCACGGTTGTTTCATATATGTTCCCATATATAAAGAAATACATTTTTGTAATCATTGCATCTTCACAGACGTTGCCTACTTTTATTAGCAAATGTTGGTCTGCTGTACTGCTGCTGGGGAATCATTGTATCCTTGCTAGGGAATTGTATGTGATCTAGTAGGTTTTTTCCAGCTCTAATATCACTAAATCTTTGGGTTTGGTTCTGTCTTTTTACAGGAATATTTGCTTAGTGTTTGTTTTTATTTAATTAGAACTCTAATGTCATGCAGTGCTGCACTGTACATCTGAGAATGTACCAAATAGAACTGTAACTCCTCAAGCAAGAGGGGAAAGTAAGAGGAGAAAAAGAAAGCAGAACTATTAGAGAATACAACATTCTCTGCCAATAAATAATGAATATTTTATTCAGCTTGGTCTGAAACATAGCATTGTAAGATTCTGTGAGAGCGCTAGAATATAGGCTTCTTTCAATCTCTTGGCTCTATAATGAGATCCTGAAAATAATCCATGGTTGAATACAAACTTATCAGTCAAGATTTTCACAGTCTGTACATTTCTGCAACAGAAAGAGTTCAAATACTCAAGTGATAGAGAGTTCACATTTTTTTTTCTTGTTCTCACTATCTCATTCCTGTGTAACTGTATTAGCATCACTGCTCTTCATCTATTCTTTATTTTTAAATATCCCAGGACAATATTATAAGATCCTTGTGGAGAGAAATGTAAAAAGTTATGGCTTCAATTCACCAAACACTTAAGCAAGTGCTTAATTTAAAGCATATGGATAATCCAAATTTGCTTCAGTCATTGGCTTCTGGACCAGAGCCAACACATTTGGAATGCATCCTGCATATTTATTCTACTATACACATGATTCTATCACATGTGTGCAAAGTTGTTTGTGATTAAATTTGTCAATTACAGTAACTGGATTGCAATTTAGCCTGAGAAGAATTTACAGTGAGTGACACTCCTGCAATAAAGGTAACATCTGAAGACAGAGAAGTCTCATTTTTCTAAAAAACCCTCTCATTTGAGACAAAATATCTATGTAAATTTTGTTTTTTTCCTTTCTTGAAAAGCAGTAAAAACATTAACATTGTTTGATTTTTAAAATAAGGAAAAATGATCAGATCTGTTGCCTTTCATATCCTCCAGATATTTCTTCTGATGCTTAAGTGTACTAGAAATACCTGGAGAAACTGCAGCCAGTTCTCTCATCAGATTTCTCAGTAACTTTCTGTTTGATTCTCCAGATATTGCCCAGAACAGATTCTGTGGAAAAAGCTTCCATTTTAGCAATTAATCTGAAAAATATTTCTTCTTTTGAGATTTGATATTGATTGTTTGCAGTATTAAAATAAAGTGCTGATCTTCCAGAGTCTGCCCTTTGCCCCTGTCCTCCCTGGTGGATGTTTTCTGAAAAATTTAAGGGATGGTCTGCATGTCACCCAGATCATATATGTATATTCAGACTCTATGTGTATATGCGTATAGATATATAGTCATATATATATGTGCGGTGTGTGTATATATATGACAGGGAGAGAGAAAAATAATTCTTATTCCATTGGTAACAGCTGGCTGGTAGTAAAGAGCAATAAAATGCTCTAAAAAGAAAGAAGTCGACATTTCTGAATGATCTGTCTGGACTCCTACATTATGTACTTTTATTCTTAAAGAAGCTGTACTTTCCATCAGGTGGTGTTCAGCTGTGTCCTTGTCTGTATACTTTGTTATACAGAACAAATAAAAGAACATATTATTCTTTTGCAGAGAAGTTGCATGGACCTAACTGATAAAGTCCATCCTTTACCATCAACAGGAAAGACTGATGTATTTGTATTAGTGTTCATATTATTCATATTTAGAAACATTGTTGAGGTTGAAGGGCTTCCAGGATAGCTAGAGTGACCCTACAAAATGTTTGATGTGCTACTCTAGGAAGCAGAAATTTCCTTTGGTTTCCTTGAATGGAAACTTAGACTCTTTGTTCCCCAGTTCTCTGATTCCTGGACTACTCTCTTCAAAAGAAATTTCAGCTTTTTGTGTTATTTTTAAAACAGGAAGAAACAGTTTTTCTTTGTTTTTAAGTTCATCACTGAAGGCAAAACTTGAAAGAACTTCTAAACATAAGTAAAAAACCATAAGCATCTGTTTTCCTATCACTGGTGAATAGTTAAATGTCTCAAAGGAAGCTCCGTTCCAGCATGACTTGCTTCCATCCACACCTAAGCTACCAGCATGTGCTGGAGCCATGGGTGGTACTGGGAGTGCTGATACCACTCTGGCACACTAACAAGTGGAAACCTTCCTTGTGGAAACTTCCTCATGGAAATGGTGTACAAAGCTAACTATTTATAAAGTGCTTTTGAAGGAGATGCTCAGATGAAAATCTTTGGTATTTGCATAAGGTCACAGATTATTAGTATCTTCTAGTTTACAAGGGCCAGATTCAAGTCAACCAAAGCATAAGCACCAATGAGGTTTTTCCTACGGTGCTCTGATCGTACTTCCATTTGCATGGGAACTGGCCCAAATTTGGAAATTAAGCTGGATTTTATGTCCTCTCTGTGTTTTTTCTGGGGATCTGATTCCTGAAAGTGAGTCCATGAGGCCTACTTGAAGACATTTTTTAAAAAAAACCAAACGTCAATATGCTGAACATTGTTGAAAATAAAGATAGTACGAATTATCTGTGACACTGCTGGAGGCCACAGGTCTTTCTTGAGACTCCAGTCATTTCCCATTCCTTCACCAAATTCCTAAAAAGACTTATTAATATTCTAGAATGACAGCAAGTGACAAAAATATCAGACCTGCTCTCAGGACCTTGGAATCTGTTGGGGTAGATGGCACAGGTGTGAGAGGTTCAAAAGGAAACTCTCACACAAAGTAACAATTGGGAGCATTACGGTGTTCAGAATTATGCTTCCCTACAGTAATGTCACTATTTGGGATGACTTTAATACGATGTCCTACATTTTGACCAGCTTGCTTTCCTCCTCCTGTTCTCCTTCAGAAGATCTCTAATGGGCGTAGTAAAAATTACCCTGAGTTGTTAGTTCTGCTTTCATCTTCAGAACCATCTGGTTTCTTGAATCCATATGTATTTTTTTCACTCAAGACAGTCAATGGAGAGTATGAAATTACTAAGGGAAGAATCAGGGTCCTGACCAACTTACTGCTATTCTTTTTCTTTTTAATCATCCAGTTTTCCTTTTCCTTCGCCACGTGAGCATTTATGCAAAAGTTTTAAGGGCCATAGATGATCTCTTCTTTATTTACCCTCTAATCATTGAATAAGAGAGTTAGCTCAGATCGTGTTCAGTAAGTCAAAATCTGAAATCTCAGCACTAATTACAACTTTTCATTTGATGATTACGAATACTTAACCTTGTCAGCTCAGATTTGAGTGCTTCACTCTGAAGTCTGCAAGTCAAGACTCCTGTATTTAAGTATTTTAAAGGAGGGACTGCTAGTTTTCATGTTGTAGTGACAGATAACCATTACGTACGCATTTCAACTGAACAATAATATCCTCTCTTGCATATCTGTGCAACCAGTGTGGAAGTATAGAGTGGAAGGATGTAAGACATTAAGTCTTTTGTTAACCCAGGAGTTCCATTTTGGTTTTGTTGTTAGACCCAAATGTAATGATGACTTCCAATTAACACAAACTAGTGTAATATTAAATGAATGACTGGAAAATGGAGGGATGGGGGCAGCGGAACTATCAAGTGGGACAGCATAAACCTTGAATGAAGATTTGGGTTTGTGAAAATTGACCTAAGCAAGCTCATTTTTTTAATGTCTCTGTCACATTCCACTTATGTATTGTGGCAACCTTTGTTTCCTTAGGCTAACTTGCTATCTGGAAGTAAACATCGAATTACCACCAAGGTAAACTTTATACCCATCCACTTGCAAACTGCAGTGCTTCTGACGTCAGAGGTGCCATAAAGTATAGCCACTTGAAAGGATAGTACATGGCTAATTTTTTGATGTGCATTCCTGATCTCACTGCTGAAGAATGATGATTCTCCAGGCATCCAGTTTTGTGGGTGACTTTTGAATGGCTTTTGAACAGATTTAAAACATGCCTTTAGCTAAGAAATCACTGGTTGCTCTGAAGCAAACAAGGTGACTGTACTGGTCACAAATTATTGCTGTGTAATTTTCCTTCTGAAGTGTGTCAGCAGTGGTGCAGGTAAATGAACCTACTAAATTCATGCTGACAAACAGGAGAATTTACAGAAACCTGGATGCTGACAGGCTGCAGCTGAATGCACGGAGTGGATCAGATAGGCGAAGCAGGTGGTTTATGAGAAGTGTTTCATACACAGAAATGTAAGATGCAACCTTTGTTCTTTTAGGAGACATTGTTTTCCTAGAGATAAGATACTGAATTTCAAAGAACTCGAGTACTTACAGACCAGTGGTGAAACAGAAAACTAGTTTGGCTACTCAGGCATGCTGAGAGAGCCTGACTGTGGTAGGGAAGGCATGTTTTATTAGCCTGAGATTGCTACGACTGTGTTAGTTGGGTGACTGTAAAACCTGAATGAATTTTCATGCAAATTCCCTTAGTACACTGTCCTTAAAACTTTTAAGAAATTACCTTCATGCATGACTTGAGTTACATTTTGTAGGAGAAAATATATTCCATTTTTTTGGTAATAGATTCTGAGAAGATACTTCTCCCCTAGCAGTTTCCTTAGGGGCAAGACTCTAACCCTCCAGGCTTAGGAAACAGAAAACAGTATTGTTTGAAGTTACGCTAAAATCACTTTATCTACACCCATCTGTCCATGGTAGCTACCTGGTTCACATGCTTTAATAATTAGGCCTTATACCATAACAATGTGATTTCTTTTAGGCAAAGTATTTAGAGTTTTATAGGTTGGAACAAGTGCCGTGCTTATTTCTGGATGCGTGAGACCTGTGTGACCGGCTGGCCGCCTACCCCGCTGTGTGTCTGTTGCGAGCAGGGGTTTCTGCTTTTCTATCGCTTTTCGCAGAGGAGCAAAGATGAAGTCTGAGCCAGTCGATACAATTAACAGAAAAGTGCAGACATATTCTAGGGAATTAAGCAAACTTAGATTAAAGGCATTGTATACAAAGAAGTACTTTGAATCCAAATATTGTGAATTATTTTTGTACTTCCAGAAGTAAATTATTATTATTTTTTTACTTAACCAAAGTAGGCATATAAAGATTCTGTATCTGCTTTTGTATTTTGAAGGCTATGTATCTCCCAGCAGTAGGTGGTGCTGGGGGAAGGAGACGATGAGGGAAAGAGAGAGGATCAGGGAAACACCTGACAAAATTTCATCAGTGAAGTGTAGATATGAGATAGCAGCTTGCTGTTGACCTTGCTGACTGACTACATTCGTACATCCTTTCCATAAAAGATACTGTTTGCTGGAGGGGAGCTTCCTAGAGCAGTGTCCCAGCCTGCTGACAGAGCCATGTCACAGCATAGAAGTAGCAATATCAGGGTGTTGACACAAGATTTCTGAGGTGCTCTGGACCTAGCACCTCAACACAATTTCAAGGTGGGAATTGTGGGTTTGACTTAAGGGGAAATTAGGGGATGGTGGAGGAAACAATTATTCAAAGCTACCCAATATGTTAATTAATAGTAGGGAGAGTGCAGTTAGGCTTGGATGTTTTTTAAAAATAATTGTCAGGTTAACTGGAATCATTCAGCTATGCAAAGAGAGAAATAATTAAATTCACTGGGCCATGGTCTGTTTTGGCTTACAGGCTTGCTGTAGCTACGCTGCTAAAGTCAGCATAAAGGATGAGAGCGTCCACATTTTGGAGTTAGATGCGAACAGCTGGCCAGATCTGTGATCTTTTACCTCTTGATCTTTTCTTAATCCTCCAAGCATACGCTTAGAAGCAACAGCTTTCTATGCCAAAGTGTAACTGCTGATATTTTCCAAGCCCTATTTTCCAGCTCGATTAGTTTTGGTACAGTTAAGCTAGATGTTTGACAACATATGACTTTATCATCTGGGAAGGAGTATTACATTTGGAATGCAGGGGGAACAAAGTAGAATTCACTACTTCTTAAAGGAAAGTTGAGAGTTTGCTGTTTAGGAGAAGTACACCAAGTTACTACAAATTAAAAGGAGAGACTTTTGTAATAAATTCCTTCAACGGTCTTGAAGATCATTTTAATCTAATGTTATACTCTAACAAATTTACAAGCAAGAATTATGCGGCAACATCATCTCATCAGAGATGTGGTCTATACTTACAAATCTCTTTAATTGTTACAGTTAATTTCTGTTTCCTGGAGCATTTTATTTGTACTGTTTACTTTTTAGGGTCTGTCATCGATTAAACAAATCTTAGGGGATTTTCTGAAAACTTACTAGAGTACAACCTCTCCGTGCACCCTGGTTCTGTTTTTCTAAACGTACAGCAAAGTTGGAACCCAAGTATGTGTGTGGGAAGGACATATGGCTAGGTAGAGGACAACATATGTCTTTAGTATGCACTTACCATGCAGTTAGTTTAGACAGCATCTGTTGTTTGTTTAAACAGCTTTTTTTTTTCTTTTTGTAGGGGGAAGGGTGCAATCTGTTTAAAGGGGACCTGCAAAGAGAGGGAGGGGAAGGGATTTTTTCTGTTTTCTCCTTTTTTTCCCTTACGTTTAAGGAAGAATTGCTTTGGCTTGCTTTTTGCCTTAGAAATATCAGGACTTCGAAGCATTATCTTTCATGGTTTTGTTGCAGGCATTTTTGGATCACTGAGGCTCTGGGAGTTTTTTGTCAGCTTTAAATGGAAAGGGGGAGTAGGTGTGGATTCCTAACAAAGAGCATTTCTTCAAGCTCTCCCAGTGAAGTGCGTTTATATTTCTGTTACCATTAGAGCACTCGCCCACCTCATATACAGTTAGGACCCTGCAAGGCTGTTTGGTGTCATGCATCTTATTTAACACATGCGTTTGGCGTATATTGTGGTGATCTGTTACTGCAGTTCAGGCTGTATTTATTTGGTGGGAGCAGATATTCCTCCTCTTGTCCCCTGGGAGTCCTTGTTCAGCAGGCAGCTGCCGCTGCACCCAGGCACTGAAGAAGCCGGAGAGGCACACGGAGAGAGATCCATCCTGGCCCCAGGTTTATTCCAAGTGCTGGACTGAGACAGCTGCCCTGAGCTCTCTGGAGCTGCACCCTTTTCTGAGCAGGCACCTACTTGAATCCATGAGCATTAGCCATCTTGCATTTGCCATCCCAGAGCCCTGACATACACAGCAAGCTTTGAGTGGCTCCATGACCTCCCTCCCCTGCATCACCTTTTAATAGTCATAAGCCTGCAACCAAAATCAGCTATTAAAGAATTTACATAAAACCTCACACATGGAGTTGGACAGAACTTGGCAACTGCGGCGGTGTTTTGCTAAGCAAGTACAAATATAAAGGCAGACTCAATTTTGGCAGGAAAGAATTCCCCACTCAGTTAATAGGCCTTTCACATGTGCGATCTTTCAGATGTCTCAAATCAACTGGTTCGCCACTTGTCTTCTCATTTCCAGGGCAAAGCAGAGTAGGCAGACCTGGATTTCTGTGGTCCTTATTGTTTTAAGAATTCCCATACTAGAAAGAAAAAGAGGAGACAGAAGGAGAAGGGAGTGTCACTTGTTCTATAAGCATTGTAATTGCTCAAATGAAAACTTTCAGTATTTTAATTTGAATTCTCTTAGGGCCTCTTGATATACTGAAAAACAATGTGTTCAGTTCTAAGCTGGCCCTCAAATCTCACAGTCTGAATAAAACCCCAAAGTTTGAGTGCAACAGACTCCGGGAAGTCTGGCCCATAAGTACTGTTCCAGGTTCTACAGCCTTGAGTGAGAGGAGAACACAAATCAATTAGCTAAAGGAAGGTACATTTTTAAAATGTTTCACTATTGTCCCCATTCGTTGTTTATCCACTATTATTTTTATGCTAAAGCCTCAGCCAACAAGTTGAGTGAATACATTTCATAATTAAAAAACAGACAATAAATCATGTTTTATTTTTAGTAGGAAAAAGTGCCCTTGATTGTAGTTACTAATAAAGAGAGTAGTTTCTTCATGGAGGCAGACAGGTTACTGTAGGAAACAGGAAGCAGAGGACACAAGCAATTTGAGTAGAAAGAGACATTGGTCGCTCTTTCCAAACACTTTCTAACACTTGTGGGAGAACTATCACACAGCTGCATCAAAGATGTCCTCTTTCTCTCTCTACAAGCCGCCTTTGCTGGAGAAGTCACATGAGGGAGCTCTAGGGTGAGTGCAAAATCAGCTGGAAAATGGTACTTGAAGAGTAATCAATAGTTCCCTCTCAAAGTGGCTGTTGGGGTTCTGCAGATGTCTGTTATGGATCCAGTATGGTTCAATAACATTATCAATAAATATAGATGAAAAAAAGTAAGTATGTGTTTTGGATATACAGTGGTGAGAGGCTGCAAGGAGGTGGGAAGAGTGTTAGAATTCAAAATGAGTTTGCAGGCTGGAAAAATGTCCGCATTTTCCTCTCTCGGAGAAAACGCCCTTCTAGCAGACTCACAAAATACAGTGCAAATAATGGATGGGGAAAACCAACTGGACAACACTTATTGCAGACATATCTGAGGTCTGTAGTAGTTCACAAGCTGAAAGTGAGTCAGGAATATTTTTATCTTGCCTAAGAGTATATTGCATAAGAAATGACATGTTCTTTCTGCCCTAGTCATCATGCGTATAGCCTTGGCTGAAGAGTGGTGTAGGTGTGAACAAATTGGAAAGAATCCAATCCAGAGGAAAGCGAGAAGAACGATCAGAGATGTTGCAAACATGACTTAGGAGGAATGATTGAAAGAAATAGGGTTCTCTATTTAAGGAAGACTTAATGGAAGATTTAATATGCAAGTGTGCAAAAGCTGTGAAAAGAAGAAAGGAATAATCTATCCTCCACATCTGTGAGGCACAGGAAGGGAAATAATGAGCTTAGCTTGTGTCAAATGACTTCTGATTTAATGTTTTTTTAAAAAATCTCTCTAATAGTTAAGATTCAAAAAAATGCTAATGTGTGGGGAGGTGCTGAAGCTTCATTTTGGACGTCTTTAGATAAACATCTGCCAGAAATAACAGGAGTATAATTGACCCTGTTCTGGGAGTAAGGCTGCACTAAATACCTTTTTGAAGTCCTTTCTCGCCTTATTTACCATGATTCTCTACTTCTGAGTGCCTCTGGCTCCGTATACAGCTTGCTTATTTTTGCATCTCTTCTGTATATCTTTCTCCGTATCTGTGGAAGGCCAGGGTACGCACTTTGGGCCCAGGATACCTCAGTTCTCCTGTACCAATAGGTACAGTGAATTTGTTTTGGTAAATCCTATGTTCCTTTTAGCCCTACATAATTTGAATTCAGTTTTTAGCAACTTCCCTCCCAGTAAAGGCATCTAAATTCTGCTTTTGGACCCACTGTGCAGTAACTCCACTGCCAAACCTGCCTGAGTGCTGATTTGCATATTCAGTTTTAAGAGTGGGACACCCTTTGAAGAAGTGTGTGTTTGAACACTGGTTTGGCTGCATTAGAGGAAAAATGAAGACATGAAAATATATTAAGCAATGTTAAATAGCTGCTAGAGGTTTAGTTGAGGCACTCTAAGGAACAAATGCAAAATTATTTTGGGGCAGCATTTAACTATTGTATCTGAGTATCCTTCAACTATCGATCCATATAATATGCCTTATGTTTTAAGATGTTTTTTGTCAGGAAGAATGCATAAGTAATTTTAATTTAAGTAATTTTATTTATGCACACCCCAAACATATTTGTATACACAGTGAGCTCCTATTACAGTGTGATTGGAGTAACATGAGAGCCGTAAGATCAGGAGTTCAATTTTATATTTGTAAACATTCCAGTAACTTCTAAAACACTCTTCAAAGATGTTTATTATCTCCGTTTTCTGATTGATGGGCTTGTCATACTTTTAAATACAAACCACACTAGTATTAACAGAGAGAGAGTTTCACCTATATACAAGATCTTTATTACTTGAATGTTTGAATGATCATAACTGATAAGATAATTGAAGAAAGAAACTTAAATATGTGGATGGAAGGAGGAAAAAGGTAAAGAGCCTGCACATATCTTTCCATTGTGTCTAGATATAATCTAGACTATTATTATTATTTTTACGAAACGCTAATAGCTACTCATATAAAAAGCAAAATGAGACCACGAGCAGCATGGCAAAATGGGTTTATTGGACAGGAAAGGTTTGGGGATTTGGGAGATGATGCAGACTTTCAGATTCTTGGAAAAACTTCATTTGTTCTATAAAGTATATGACAACATCAATCCATCCAGTGCTGTCCGAAGAAACTTTTGTTCTACGTGACCAGGTTACTTATTGGCATGCAATGCTGGAGGTGACGTGCGTGCAGCAGATTCATCTATTGACCCACATATTACCAATAGGTCATGGCACAGTTTAGTCTCTGGATATTGTCTGTTCTATTCCTTTCAGAAAAAAGTCTTTCAGACTGGTTGTTATTTCTGGAAATAACCCTTTTAGAGAAGCCTGGCAAATATCTATTTATCCAAAACAAATGTGGAAACACAAGGGATTTTTGGCAAAACCAAATTAGAAGTAACATTTCTTAAATGATATGATTTAAAAAATCTGTTCTTACAGTCTTTACGCAAGTAAGCTACCATCAGCCTCAGACGGGATTTCTGTAATGATGTCTACAAGGAAGGGCTCTTATTTCCTCTTTTTGTTCCTTTGTTTTTCAGTGGTTGATTCTGGGGAGTATTTTATGATTAACTGATTACTGAGAATGGTTCAGCTTTATATCAAATCAACCCTTTAAGATTACTCACTCTGGGATAACAGGTTAGGATTAGGGTTTGGGAACTGAAGGCCTTCAGAGCTGGAAATCCACTGAAGTCCACTCAACCACTGGCGTGATCCATTCTGCTCTCCTGGGGGTAGGGATTGGGGACTGGAGGCCATCAGAGCTGGATTTCCCGTGGAGGTGTGCCCAGCCTTGGAGACCTGGGATGAGGGCTGGTTTAAAGAAGTTTCCATTTTTAATGAATAAATACCTTATTTCACTGTATTTTTAAGACATTCTATTTGCAATTATTGTAGAAAGTCAATGTTGTGTTACTGTTGAGTGTCTTATAGCAGAAAATACATAACATCGCTCTTGAATTGTAAGCCACACCTGGTCTAATCCTTGGTGACTGCTGTCTCTTCAAATAAGCCTCTGTTGATCAAACTTAGTCCTAATAGTAAGCAATGAGTGCAGTAAATCTCAGGTAGCCATTTTTGGTTAGTTTGCAGATTTGTTTCTTCTGACATTTTAAGTAAAGAAATTTATTTTTGCAAGCTACTGGAGAAAAGATAAACTGAAATTATTTTTTCTTTGGGAGTAGTCATTCCATCTGCTGATTTATTCTCCAGTGCAGCCATATTGTCAATTGGTTAACCCTTTCAGTAGGGAAAGAAAGAGGACAAAATAGTCTCTCTTTTGCACCATGGAGACTTCCTAAAGCTAATATGTTCCATTAGTTGAGAAGAAAAAGAAGACAAAAGGTATGTGTTTCCTAACACCATCGGTATCGCATACATGATGAATTCCTTACACGGCAAAAGAGCTGAAGGAAACATCATTGGAATAAATAGATTAGCAGTAGCTCTTGATATGACTAAAATGAGGTGGAAGAGAGATTATTTTACTAACAGCTAGGATTAGGTTTGTGGTTTCTAGAAAAGACGAATTTCTTATGAGGCCTTCTCCCTGCTGTGGGAGAAACAAAGTCGAATCTGGGCGTGAAAACAGTTGCAAGGCCTACAGGGGCAGCGGACCCTTTCCAAGAGGTGCACGTGTAGGAGGTTGGTGAGCCCTGGGGAGGTGGGAGGACACTGCTTCCATTTCTCCCTGCTCATATTTGGGTTGCTTGGGATCCCTGAGAAGAGAGCTTGGCTTTGCTGCAATGAGGTCCCAAGAGAGACAGGATGGAGCTGGATCTTAAGAACTGGGTCTTTACTTGCTCTTTGGAACTGTCTTATTTTTGTGTTGTAAGCACCATTCTCAAAACTCCAAGGAAGGAGAGGTTTTTTCTCACCTTTTGGAGATTGTTTTGCCCTTTCTATCTATAGACGTAGATCTAGAAATTACTCTGGCAGTCATTGGGTCCATGGTCTTATTGTTTTTCCTATTCTGAGCCATAAAAATGAAGATAAATAGCTACCTCTTTATTCTGAGGTAGTAGTCCTTAACAGTAAATGCTTTTCTAGCAGCATTACATAAAACTGAGTGAACATTTAGCAAAACATGTTTCAAAGGCACAGTCAGAGTCATGGCTTCAACAGGACCTGGGGATGCCTTGCTGTAGCTTCTGTGGTATGGATTTAGCACCAAGAAATGGGACTGACTGAATGTGAAACAGCACAGCCCACGGTTGTTGCAGTGTATAAACTAATGTGAAAATCCAAACAACCGCGACTCACCCAGCACACAAAAAAGTTTAATGGTACTAGAGGGAACAGTGGACTTGAAACAGTGCTGGTTTTGCTGAAATCTGAGTCTACGCTGGGGGTGAAGGAATAGCTGGTATCCTATCACCACTAAATTGCTGTTTATTGCTTTATGGAATTCGCTGCAATTCCTGCTTCTCCCCATATTTTATTAATCAAAGTGAGGAATTGTGCTGAAAGTCACAGGGTGTTCCTTCTGTAGCCCTTGCTTGAGTAAGTCGCTGTGTCTTCCAAGGGGCTGACAGAGTTTCTGTCCCTTCCTTGTTCCCTCCTCAGCATCCATTTTATTGTGGGAAAAAACACTGCTGGAACACACCTCTGGGTAGATGGACTACAAAGGGATTTAGTGCTTCAAACGCCTTTGACTCAGAGATGTGAGCACCATCTACAGCTCTTCCTGTCTGTCTGTCTTGTTTAATAAATTCGTCCTTCCTTAAAAAAGGAGACTTTGATAAGAGGACATGACGTCCTCAGCTCAATCACTTGCCATGAAGGACTATAAAGGAGCTTTCTTCAGTTCATTCTACCTCAAAAGTGGCTTTTAAGACACTGTTACCTGGGAAGAAATGCTTCTTGAATCAGTCTATTTTTTTCTCTCTTAAATGCAAATCTCCTACTGTGCTCTTAGCACTTTGCGTTTTTATGACACTTTTCATCCGGAGCTTTTAAACTGCAGTGTGTTATAATTTTGTTGAAAGTAAGAAAATTTTACCTAAGATACCTGTTTTTAATTAGACTAAGCAAACAGTAATGAAATCATGGCCCTAATTCTGCAGGCTGATCCCACTGATTGAACCCAGCTCTCTCATGAGTTCTTTGTGAAACAAGGGCCTAACTTCAGATGCCTTTCTTCTGGAAACGAAGGAGCTCAGCTGCACCACATGATTAGTTTTTTAAGCAAATAACTTTTTGGCTATCAATGGAGGGAGCCCAGGAGGAATGACCTGCAGGTGTGGAGGAAAATTTAACTTCCCAACCATGCAGTACTAATTCTTTGTTCTGCTGATGCAGGATTAGAGCTCAATGGGAAAGAAAAAGATCAATGACATTTAAGGCTTTCTCTATATCGAGGTAGGATTTTTATGTTCTCAGCACCCATAACTGGGACCAGATTTTTCAGTACTACTCAACGCCTGCTAGGTGCTTAAGTATATACTTGACATTAAAAACAGCTCAACACCACGTGTAGTGAACTCCTGAAAATCTATCCACTTATTTGTATACCTGAGTTTTCTTTCCAGAAATAGAAATCTGTGGGGTTTTTTGCATTCTTAATACACCAAAATGGCACCTAAAATGTGTAGTGTGGGTGATACTTCTGTGAACCTAACCTAGTTGCAATTAAAGGTGTCTGGTCACTGTTGTGGAAATTCCATTAGCAAAAATCCTGGAGTAGACCCAACCTAGAGGTAAGCAAACTGTTTAGGAGAGAATTAGAAATTATTCAAACTATTTCTCAAGATACTGTGGAAACTTAGACCACGAAACTCTTTGAAGTTTAGAACATTCTTTTATTAGTAATTCATATTTCTGATTTCTGGGATTTGGATAGATCTGCATAGATGATTTTAAACATGAAAATTTTATCACCTAGTTTTTTATTCTAGAAGCAGCAAAGTAACTTGCTAAAGAAAGACTGTTTTGGTTTTTTTTGCTTTGGCCAGAAGTAAAAACAGTCTATGACTGTCTTAGGAAAGGTCCGTTATAGCGCTTGCGTTTGGCAAGTATACATATATGTATATATAATATTTGAAAGAGATTAATGGGTCATAATTTGTAAGATTGTCAGCACCCTGGCATCCCATTAATCTATTGCTTAGATTAAAAAACTAATTATCCAGGCAAATTTGAACCAGTTGACTGGTTCAAATAATATAGTAATTTCTGGTCGCTATATTTTTGAGTTCTTCTGGAGCCAAGTCAGTGCTATAGAATTTTGCCCTCCCGCAGATCCTCCTCTAGTGTTGAGGAGCTGGGACTCCCCCGAAAGCATTGCTGACGTGACACCTAGATCTGCTGGTGAGACTGCTATACAAATACTGCTTGTTTCACCTGCGTGGGAGAGGTCAGAGTGCTGTAATTATACAGTTTAGCTTTGCTAATGTAGCTGAGAGCTCAGGAGAAATACTTTGCCATGTTGATGTGCAAGCACAATGATCACAAATACTGTGGAAACACAGCTTGGTTGGATGGTGCAACTAGATTGACAGATTTCCACTGCTTATGGGATTCTTTATGTGATGGAGGTCAGTTTGGTTTGAGTTTTGTGTTCTGCTGAAAAAGTCTGTGAGTTCAGATTCCACTTTGAGGGGCTTGGAAGTTGTGGGGATTTTTGTTTTTTTGTTTTGCCTTGTTTTGAAGATATAATGAGGACCTTGCACTGGAAGCCTGCAGCAATCCTGTTACGTTGTGATTAATGTCACTGTATAATTCTGACAAGCTGAAGCCCTCCCAGGGTGCTCATTCATCATGGATCTCTCTATAGCTCTTATTTATTTATTGAACAACATGTAAGCACAGTTCCCTTTTTTGTTTAATGTATCAGCATTTCAGTGTATGTGGACTTCAAGGTTTCAGTTTTGTTGACAATAATGAGATCATCCAGACAATTATTGTTTGATTTTCACTTCACTAGTGAGGAAGATTAAAGAAAAGTTAAGGAGCTTTGTCTGTTTCCTGTTACCCATTTACTGAGGGGGAAGAAAAACTAACTGTTTAAAATGTATAAATTATAAGACTTTAGATCACGCTCAAACGGTACGTGAGGAGACTGCATAGCATTAGTTCATTGGAGTTTTGAACGGGTCAAGCTGGCTTCCTGCTTAACTAAACCATGGTTTGGATCCCCGCTTAAACAGCATGTATGAGTTAGGGCCAAGGCATATCCTGCGTCTGTACTGCGTATGAGCGTTTGTCCAGCTCATACACCATCAGGCTCTTCACAGTGCAGGAATTCGTTGCTTGCACAAGAAGGATCTGTATCTAGCACCAGCATTTTGTTACAGCATCCAGGTTCCTGCCGGCTCCCTGCACAGCCCTCTTTCAGTTGGAGAATAAAAATGGATGACCAATTGAACATGAACTTGTAATAGGATGCCACACGAGGTTCCAAAATCAGGGACATGCAGTGGCATAGGCCAGGCTGGGAACAAGGACACTGGTAACATCTTTAACGCATTGGAAACTGTTCAGATACTGCTGTGATAGGTGCCGTGTAAGAGTCTGAAGAGAAAGTGATTCTCATGACAGAAGTAACGCTGCACCTACAAGAGAAAGGACTGGTATGGACACTTTAAGATCAGACAAAAATGTCAAGAAGATGGAGGGAACTCAGAAAAGAGCCACAAACATGATTAAAGAGCATGGAAAGACGATGGCAAGAAAAGATGAAAAGAACTAGATGTGCATAGCTATATGATGATTAAGAAGGCGCATAAGCGTCTACAGCTAATTGAAGGGTATAAATGTAAAGGAAGGAGCATAACTGTCTGGGGTGTTATGAGGGCTTGTAACTGGGAGTAGTTGGATGAAATTAATCAAACAAAAATTTAGGTTGGGAAATTTCCAAACAGTGGACCATATGTTCCCTTCTGGCATAAAAAAGTGTGAAGGGGAACAAAACACTCTGAAAGCCATGTGGCTTTTGAAGTGCAGCTGTTGTTCCACATTCTCTCCCCTGCTCTGTGAAACTAAGGACCAGGGCCAGGTTTGTGAAGTGCACATACTATCAACACAAGTGTTAGAAAAACCAGGAAATCACTAGTTAAGCTTATCCACCCCTTGAAGTCCCAGTTACAAGTTGTACCTTTGCCTTTCAACCTTTCCCATTTTTACTTCCCACATGTCTCCTCCCTCCACCCAAACCTTGACTCCCACTGAGGCAGGGTGTTTAAAAATTTATGGTTTTGCTTTGTTGGGAAAGTTGATTGAGGCTTTGAAGTATATGATTAATATGTGGGCAGCCTTTCAGTTCGGGTTATGTTCAAGTGTGCGGTATTGAAGGATGGATAAAGAAGGGAGTTGTACAGTGTTTAACAGTGTTTAATAGCAGTCCTGATAAATAAATTTAGTACCTCCTTCCCCTTCAACACCTAATGTATGTAGCTGAAGATACCACATTGTATGGAGGAGAGAGTTCTTCATGGTTTCTTCTTAGCAGGTAGGAGTGCTGTACAGACAGAAATTTATTTCTATACCTTGCTAGGATAAGAACTCAGTGCATAATTTCTGGGTTATTTTATCTTTGTGTACAATACATATAGGTGGGTGACCTCCCCTGGGTTGTGGGGTTTGGTTTGGGGTTTTTTTTTGGTGTGGTGTCAATTTGTTGTTTGCTTTGTTAGGTTTGGGTTTTTGGTTTGTTTTGTTTGTTTCTTTGTTTTTTGTTGTCGTTGGGTTTTTTTGTTTTACAATTTTAGGAAGACCACAAGTAACTCTTTTGACAAACTTAAGATTCTTACCTCTTGCTTTTTGATGGGATTCTCAACCTGATACCCCCCAAATTGCCCCCTCAAATGCTTCCTAACTTTCCCCTGCTCCACACGCCCCACAGCTGCACGCCAGATTGTCCAGTGAAGAATTACTATGTCATGTTTGGGGACTAAATCAAATCATTCATATATTTCAGCAAGACTGAAATCTATTTGTTTAAATGCATGTCTCAACATTAATTATACAGTCATTGCTAATTTTTTCTCAGTAAAAGCCCACAAAGCAGAATATGTCATACAGTGATGGTATTTTGATTTTTCTGTTTGCATTTTTCTAAGGGAAACACTTTGTCCAAAGAAGTTCTCCTATTTCTAGATTTTAAAGAGACATTGCTCATTGAAGAGTAAGTAAGCCAAAGGAGTTTGAGGGAGTTCAGAGTATTCAAAGTAAAATCCTCTAAAAAATAAACTGAATTTACATTTCCTACTGAAACAATTATATTTAGATGAAATTTGCTGCTGATATAATGAGGTGATTTTTGCCAGCTTACAGTACCCATCAGTTTGGTCTATAGCTGTTCAGGGTAGTCTTCATGCCTTTCTATTAGACTGTAAAAGCTATAGACGGTCTAAACATTATTGGTGATAAATTCTGACCATAATAATTGTTCTATTTTATAAACATTTAAGAGACCATCAGTAGCTTTGAGTTTTCTTTTATCAATATATGCAAGTATATAACAGCATATTAACCAAAACATAGCAACAAGTCTTTTTTTTTATGTTCACTTTAATATTCTCAAACACTAAACAATAAAAGAAATAGACCTGCACCCAAACTGAATTAAAATTTCATCAAAAGCACAAAGGCAAGAGAATTCTGAATTAAGTGAACCTTTGCCTCCTGCTGTGTATCTAGATGTTGCTGGAGTTCCCTAACCTTGATTAGTGTCGACACCAAAGGCTATATGTTATTGTAGATCAACTCGCACAATTACTGCTGACATCTTTAATCTAGCTTTTTAAGCAGAAAAAAGGTACAACAGTCTAGTATTTAGAAGCAGGAGCTAGACAAATTCAGAACTGAAGTAATGTGCCCATTTCTAACAGAAGAGTAAATTAACCACTGGAACAATTTACCTAGGGACACATTGGCTTTTCCTTCACTTGAAGTCTTTGTATTAAGACTAGGTATCTTTTTAAAAGAGGTGCTGTAGATCAAACAATGGTCATAATAGCCTATTTTGGTTGCAACATTCAGTGAGTGAATTATGTATTCAGCAAAATAGCTATAGACAAATAAATACTGAGATATTTGGCTTTCACTTATTTGCTATTTATATGAGATACGCTTCTCCAACATTTTCTGTGAAGGAAAGCTGTGTCTAGATTTAAAAAAATAAGATTGACAGACAATTTAACAGACATACTACTTTGCCTACTTTATTACAATAAATAGAAAGATTTCATGACTATTACCATGTAAAGTTTTTTCAGACAAAAAATGTGCTCACAATTGTAATAATTTCTATTACATTGTCAAGATTTTCTAACGTCTAAAAACTGCCTTAAAATGTGTTCACTCACATAGTGAGATATTTCATTTCCCATTTCGCCAGGACAGCCTAACAGAGATGTCTGATTAATCTCCAGACATAGAATTTGAAAAAAAGCATGTGTACGGAGTGTATGGGCTTTTTGTTTTGTTTTATTTTATTTTGTTTTTAGTACTAAATAGAATGACTTCAGTAAATTTGTTTAACAAAGCAGACTGGGACTTGGAGAATCACCTTAATAGGTTTCAGAGATGACTCTTTAATTCATTGCAGCTCTTAAGCTATTGAAAGCAGCAAATGAATAAATTATGTCTTTTAAAAACAATAACAACAAACTCATGTCTAATGATTTCATGGAATGATTTCAAAGTAACATTGCCCCTGGTGGAAAAATGGGAGCCGCCTGCTTTCCAAATGGGCTGCACCTGTGCAGCTCTCATAGAGGTTAAAAACATATCAAAGAGTTTCATCTGTGCAGGCTCTTCTGGGACGTGCTAAATGGATTCAGAAGTTGGAGGAGGATCGGCACTGCTGGCATCGTGTGCTGTGTTACTGTTGGTCCTTGTTTCCTGTTAATTGTGATACTGCCAGAGAAAGACTCTTTTCCGGGCTCGTATAAATAAATTTTTAAAAAAAAAGAGTCAGCCTGCAGGCATGGGATCCGATGCCTTTTCTTGCTGCGGAGATGCAGTCATCTGGTTTTAGTGCTCAACATCTAATAGCTGGCATATGGACAGAGCGCGGCGTTCTGTGCGGCTCTCCTGGCTTCTCATAATCAGCAATTGAGATCCATTATTTGAGCAGGTGTGCTAATATCTGCGAGCATGGCTGCCTCGCTCTGAGAAACTGAAGATGTGTGGCTGTGGCCTCTCACGTAAAAATGTTAATAAAATTATTATTGCACGGAATCGGTTACATTCCCATTCTACAAAATGGCCAGTGTCCTTGGGGAAACACATGGGGTAAGACTCTCTGTAGTGCTGTAAAGCTAACTGAAGAATGATAAAAGGAATGACAAAACCCAAATTATTTAAGTACTACATATGTATATGCGCTTAAGGACATATTTGTCTTCAGGAATGCAGTTGTATGCTGAATGTGTATGGCTTTTTCCTAGCTTTGTACTTCCTATCATTATGTTGGGTACTCAAATTAATAAAATTGGTAGAAATCAGATATTAGAAATTTTTGTATTGGCCAGGTTTAGTTGGATTTCTCTTGCAATACATTCAACAAAGGGAAGCTGATGTACAGCTCCCATCATGTTCCATCTCTACCGTTAATGGCAGAGTTTGAATGACATGTGTCAGTAACAAGCTGTTGGAACTAAAAGATGGTGGCAGCAGCCAGAGGCTGGTAACATCCCATAATGTAGCTATTATGAAAGTGCACATATCTATATAAATACATAAGTGCACATACGTATTTAAATTTCCGAGTAGTTCCTTCCTCTACAAACAGGAAATTCCAGTTTTACATTTAGCACCATTGCCCTCACCAGCTGCCATATTTTTAATAAGTAAATCGGAAGAAGCAGCATTTATCTCTGTACATCTGTTTCCATGTTCCAAAATTACATATCACGATATACAGGGAGGCTGAGTAAGTAGTGCCTGTAGAAGCTTTAATTATTGTGTTTGTATTTATTTATTTTTAGACATACTCTTGTTTCATTTACTCTTCATTGGTACATTTACTCTTGTTTCATTCTTTGCAGTTTGCTTCATTTCAAGAGGCGGAGCCATTCAGTTGTCTAGTTACAGGAGAATTACGAGTCTGTTTTATGGCAATGTTGGCATATAACACTCCCAGCTAGGAGCACGGTCTTGAGGTTGTTTATTCCCTGGAACGGGAGGACTACCTATGTGAATAAGCCACTGCAGGATGAGGCTACATTCTTGCAAGCTTAAAGGGGCCGGGGAGGGTGGAAAGAATGGAGAGCTACCGCTTAGCCAAGGCTCTCTTTGAATGGAGATATTTTTCTGCAATGCTGCTTAAATCTATACTACCTGAATTAGGATGGCTATAACGCGTGGCTCAGGAAGACAAGTAGCTAGGCCCCAGTGCAGCTAAGCCTGGAAACTCCAACTGAAATCAAGGAACGTTAAACATTTCATTCATTACAAATGAATAATCTTGAGCTCAAGGTCAATGTTTCCTGTATATAAATGAATTTTCATTAGATGTAGAAACACAGTAGCAATCCTAACAATGCAAAAATCATAGTTATCATCTTCATTTTTTCCCAAGGTTAATGCTGGCATGCTGTGGTCTACATTACAGCACATCCATGGCTTCTTTGTGCTAGCTGCCAGCCACAGTTCTGCATGCCTACAAATGCCTACAGGCTACTGTGTGTGCTTCCCAGCTGCCTGATAGCAGGAGCACGGAAATCACAAGCTCCAGGAAAAGCACAGGGTGACTGTTCAAATCATCAGATTTGGCTATTGCTTTTCTTTTGCCTTCTGAGTTTTTTTTTTACTGTAAAGGAAATCACTACATTGACTAAATATCCCCACTGATGTGTCTCTAGGTGGGATGATTTCAGCTAGAAGGTTCACCATGGTTGCTGTGTACTCACCGAATTTGAGTTTCCAATGCAATGTCGGTATTATTGTCTCTAACTCTTCTGTCTTACGAGGCCTTTCACCACCCTAGACATCTTTCCTCATTGTTTGCCTACTCCTCTTTTATGCCTGTGTTCTTCTAGCTAATTCTCTTCCCTTTTTCCTTTTCCTAAAAAGTTTCAGCATGTGACAGCAGGCAGGGCAAACAGTGTTGTAGCTTACAAGGTGGAAGCATGGAGCCATATGGAGTGAAAGCAGGCGAGCTTCAAGCTGTGAAAGATATGGTGAAAACTGTGTCTTTATTAGAGGCAGAATAGTTTTCATGTGCAAGTGAAGACTATTTATAACTGAGGGATTTTTGTCCCAAATCTGTAGAGGAAAAAAATGAGAGGTGACTATATCCTTTGTAAGTGGAAAAGAAATCCACTTGATTTCAATGAAGAAATTTTTAAGCATCACTTTAGGTCATGAAGCTGGAATTGAAATGGCGAAAGCTGTTCAAGCTTTTGCAGTTTATTTAGACCTCAGAGGATATACACTGGTCGTGCTCAGAAAGTATTTTCTTCTCTTTTATTGTCCAATGAACTCTCCTCTCCCATAGTGTTACCTAGTTACTGAAAGGGAAAGAAAATCAACTGTTTGAAGTGTATGAAGTATAAGACTCTACGTTACATCCAGACAATACGTGAGGAGTCTGTGTGCCATCAGGAGTTCTGAATAAGCTAAACTGGTGTGTGGACATGGTTCATCACTGAGTCAGCCCCCTGCTTAGAGTATGATTTGATGGTCATGATGCATCTTAGTATATGTATGTTGGAGGTGTTGGTCCAGTTCACGCACTGTGAAATTCATTACAGTGTCAGCTTTCTTGTCAAAAAGAAATTGTATAAAGGATTTGTATATAATTTTATTCTCTTGCTAAGGTCACCATTTAAGCCTTTGGAGTTGGGGGGTGGCGTTTCAATTAAAAAGCAAATGCTTGTGTAGGCAGAAAGGTGTTTTACTAAAAGAGCAGTATGCTTACTAAAAAAAGTCAGTCAAATCACCCAGAAATAATGGAGAAAAATCTTTCATGTTTTGAGAGCAATCCAGATTTTGATGTTTGCCTAGAAACAACTCTAGACAACACCTGGTTTTCATTTGCCAGCACCTGGTCAGCAAGACTTTGAAAGCTGTTTCTCCCTCTGTCTCTCTCTCTGTATTGCCCTGAATACATTTCATAGTATTCTGAATACAGGCCTGCGTGTTAGCCCAATATTGCTTCGTATTAATGCACACAATTGTCATGCTTTAGTGTTTTACCTATACTACATGAAGATATGCAATATAACGCTTTTGTGGAATTCACCCTGAAAGGTAAGACATTCCTCACAGAACAGAGAGAATTTTCAAGTCTCCAGGGCAGTATATTTCAAAAGAACTAGGCTTGCATGGCCTATAGTTTTCTCCTCTGTTGGAGCAGTATCCTATATGAAGGAGTTTGAGAAGGGGGGTGTAATATATCTTCTGCAAGGGTTTTTTTTCCAGTTTCTTAATCTACTGTAACTCAGACAGACACCCAGTTAACTACCAGCCATCGATCTAATTTGCAACATCAGGCACATTAAAAAAGCGCCACTGACAATGGAGCAGACAAAAGGTGACTGAGCTAGAAATCCCATTCCTTAACACCTACTCCATTGGTTAGACTTATCTTTTAAAATTGAAATATGTTCAAAAATTTGTCTTTATAAGGCAAGCTTGTAAGCAAAATCTGATGGACAAATTCACATTCAGTTATGTTTGCTGGCATTTAGAAAAGGCTGTATAGTAAACCCCTTCATCTCTCTTCTTTGGCTTTTATCTTCAGTTGTGAGGATGTGAAATTTCAGGCTCCCCCACAAAGCCAGACAGGATAGAGAAGAGACTGTCTCTTGGAGAAATTCTCGAAAAAAGAAGAGCTAAAATAGCTATGTGAAATACTGTTTTCCGTATTTTAATAATGTTTCGTAACTACTGTTGTCATACTACAGTCATGTACTATCTAGTCAGCAATAGCTTGTGAAAAAAAAGTGCATTGTGATGCTTCCTCTAGGCATTCATTTCACATTAAGACCTGCCTACTTTTTATCCGTTGTTCTTGCCTTTTACAGTAAGCGTGCCACTAGGCATGCTGAGATATGTAAAGAATATTTGCACTATATTTGAACTCTGACTTGGGTGTTTAGGGACTAACTGAAGCTTTGTTCTTCTCACTTCTTACAGAGCTTAAACTACAGTATGTGATGTTTTAAATATGGTCCTTGAGCCAAGTTGTTTCCTCCCTAGAACATGCGTTAGGCATCAGCTCTCGCCCGTCATTTGCTGGGATTGATAACGTGCCAAGTCTTGAAGTCTTGACTCAGTTCTTACTCTGACAAGACTCCCATGGAAATCAATGGAAGTTTTGCCTGATTAAATACTTCTGGATTCCTCTCCAAAACACTTGGCTTATTTAGATGAGGCACGTTTGGAAAAATCCCAACGTTTTAGCCATAAGTAGCTTTATCAAAGCTGTAGTAAAGTAGCATTATCAAAATGTTAACTGATGGAGGACATTTTTAAGGCAAAATACCCAACGGCCTGCTTGCTGGCAGTGGAACGCTGCCTATGTTTGAAAACCGAACCAAAACAAACCCAAAGACTGCGGGGACAATGCATCACCTAAAAAGCAGTTAAACTTATCTCGCAGTATCTACATATGGACAACATGAGATGACAGTGTCTTCTTTCACTGTAAGATCGTTGACTTGTGTTATTCAGAGTTGCTTTGAAACTAAATGATAGGCTATGAGATATTTTATATAAAATTTTAATCCTTTTTGTGAAAATTAGAAAAACTAACTGTGCCATCAATTCATTCAGAAAGATGTACTGTAGTTAGTAAACATTTCATTGCAATCAATTTCAATGAATACCACAAAAACACTTCAGGATTAACATAATCACCAGAAATAAACAAAATTAACTTTAATGATCAGCTTTTAATGTGTGAGTATCATCCAACTCTTATTTTATAAACATGCTTAGGTTTTCATGAAACTTGGCGTGATTTATGTCATACAATACATGCTGCTTTGAAAACAATATGTGCTTTGCATCTGGAAAAAGAAGCCATTTGCAGGGTATAGGAAGAAGTAATGTCTATACATTCTCTGTTATTCTGACATGGAGTAAATAGTTATCTTGAGACACGTGCAACTTTCATTTCTTGGTGAAAGCAAAAGAAGTGAAACACAGTTTTCAGAGAAAGTAAGAAGTAACATCACACGAACCAAAACTAGACATAATTTTTTAGTTATTCTACTAAATCTGTGCCACACTGTAGAGCATGAGAATTCCGTTCTGTACCCCTCAGTCCTGGTGGTGCGAGCATCCCAGTCAGGCCCTGCAGTTCCATAGGACAGTGGGCATCTTTGTTGTGTCTTCATTTGGAGCCAGAGAACATCCTTGTGAGGTATGTGTACTCGTCCCACTGTAGAGTGCACTTGTTGTGCCGTGTAGACACAGCTTATTTACAATAGCTCTGACTATGCGAACCAAGATCAGGTCGTGATTCTTTCCATTGCCTGGAGAGATGCGTCAAAGGAGTAGAGCCTTGGCTTTTGGAAAAAAAGCATATAATATTTCTCTCCAAAGTCTTTCTCCAGCTGTCCAGGAACTGCATAGTGAGATTGTGTCTACACTGTGACATGAAGAGTTGTTAAAGCCTACTGAACCCTATGACTCATGCTTTCTTTCCCAATGACTGTTAGCCCAGCTGCAGTTTTGACTTAGAGCATTCACATTCTCAGGAAGAGTTGGCTTGTGTTATCTCTTGGCAGACTATTTTGTAACATGTATGGTTTGCCTGTGTCTGGTCCATCCAGACTTATGAACAATAGCTTGGGCCCGTGCTAAAATACCAGGCATGCTTCAGCAACTATAGGCACTGTTTCCTGCTCTGATACCTGCCTTCTATTTTCCTTTCTTTTACTGTCAAACAAAGCTTATGATCTTAGAACTGATTTACTGTTGCTGTGTAACCTGCACAGACTTTTCTTTTGCCTACACTTTTTCTTGTGGCTCCCAAAAGTACAGAGTTTGGGCTGAGGCAGACTCTTAACATGGGCATGAGGTTTTCACTGTGAACTGGGGGTGGGCCAAACCCTGGAAATGCATATAAAAAAAGTCATCAAAGCTGACTTTGTGGCCATATACTGTGACAAGAGCATATGAAGGGTAAGGGCAAAAAAGCCCTTGGGGGGGAATTCTTTAGGGTGGGAGCTGCTGAGTTCAAGATGCAACAGGGCTAGGCAAGAGCCCAACTTGCTGTCTGCAAAACGTGGTTCCCTGTCCCTACAAGAGCAAGTTGGGAGGGAAACTGCCTCCAGTCACCTCGCAGCTGTGTTTGGAACCAGATTGCACTGCAGGTTTTGAATGCTTCTTACTTTAGTTCCTGTATGGTCAATTAGCAAGGGGAAGATACATGTCAGAAGGACAGATGCAAGAGTAAGGACAACTAAATTTAGGGAGTTGTTATCTGGTCAACTGTTCTCCAGACTCTTTACTTTTATGTACAAAGAGAGTAGTCCTGAGGTCTCTAAAAACATGAGCATGATTGCACCATGAAATATGAACAAAGCTACCTTCTTTGAAGCAGGGTGACGTATTTTAAAGTTTTCATTCTAACTTTTTTCACCAGTTCATTTGTCTTTATCTTTCCTATCTAATACCTCTGGAAATCCCCCTGCTTCCACAGAGCCTATGAATGCTCCTCGCAGGCTAGCATTACTGCCTACTAAACCAGAAAAAGTTAAAAAGCTTTCTGCTACTTCCATTCTCTGAATCTCTTGGAGTGAGTCTGTTTTATCTTCTCTGCCTTTCAGTTTGTATGCTCTTTTGGCAGGAACTGTTGGCCTGATTCTGATCTTATCTGAAGTGTGTAAATCAGAACAAAGCCCCTTGCCTTTGAGTGAGGCATGGGAGCAAACGCCCCGGCATGGTGTATGGCATTACGTACTGCCAAGAATTCCATTCGGATTTACAGCAAAAGGGAATCCTTAACCAGGTTCAGTTTATACAAAGGGAGTCAAATAAATAGAGTGACTCAACACTGAAACAAAAGTGGAGGTAGGGATCACAGTATTGAGTTTTAAAGGCATTTATTAGAAAGTCTACAGAAGGAGGAGAAAGTGAAAAAGAGGATAAGAGTCAGTTCAGCACAAGCATGAGCGTCAGTATAGACTTATTTTTTCTGGAACATCCTAAGCTGGCAAGACACCTGGTATTTTGACTAAAATCCAGTGATTATTCTTTCACTGGCTATTATGACTACGCTTAAACTCTCAGAAAGGGCTGGAGGGATGGTGGCATCAGACCGAATGGAGAGCAGCCATGGTAGTTAAAGTCAGCATAAGTAAAAGCATAATTTTAAAAAGAGTGATTTTCAATTTTAAGGTTCAGTGTTCTGGCAAGCAGTGATTTGAGCAGGAATATAGAAGAAAACATACAGCATTTGAAAATGACTAGTGGTAACACCACAGTATTTAATTTTTAGTTTTGGACTGACACAGCTATGTTTCTCTTGATAAACATCTTTGCAATATGCATTTGATCTTAAAAGTGGGCAAGGGCTCGTCTTTTAGGGGAAAAAAAAATCTCTATTTTCAAATTTCTTTCTGTGCATTTTTGCATTCAGTGCTTATGCACATGTATAGATATACCACCCAATCTATACTATGATTGCTATATTGCTCTAAATCCTGGGTTAACTGGCCTATTTTCGAGTTTCTTCACATGAGAAATTATACCACTAGAAGTATAGGGGAAAAACTTCACTGGGGTAGTTCTGATGGTAAACTTTATTATGCAGAGAAATTCTCAAAGGATGCTAACATTTGCTATCTCAACAGTTTCCGTGCACTGGAAAGTTTGAAAACATTCTCGAGATACGTTGCCACTGAAGTTGCATAAATGAGGTAGCAAAGTCATGCATCTTAGTCTCGCTTGCTTCTAACACAATATTGCCAAAACTGGGAGAGCTCGGTTTGTTTCACTTCAAGTGAAGGAAGCACTTTTCCATAATTTATAATTCAACTACAACACTTACACCACAGAATTTTGTGGAAACAAAATAGATTCAAGAAAGGATTAAACCTATGTCTAATTAAGCACTACTGATGGGTTGCAGACTCTAACTCAAGGAGTTCCTAAATTTCCACTTGTTGGAATTAGGAAGGATGATGGAGACCTGTGCATGCCTTGTTCTTCCCTTACAGCTTGTAGTGCTTAGAAACATGATACTGAATCATTGGCTTGACAAAAGTGTTGCAGATCCTACGCTTTTAATACTCATGACACTCTTGACGGAGATTCACAGTAAAAAAATTTCCAGGGGTTTGCACTAGATGACATCCAAAGTCCCTTCCAATCTAGATTATTAAATAATTCTGTGATTATCAAATCAGAAGGAACTTGGCAGTATGTCCAAATCACTGCTATTGCAGGAAATATCCGCTTTCCGTCTCTCCAGTCTCTTCCACAAGTTGATCAAATTCCCTCTTCAAAATATTTGGTGTAGAGTCAGTGGAAAAAAAAAATATCTAGGGAGCTTTCCAGCTTCAGCTTCTGTGCACTGCTCTTCTTCTCTTTGGGGTTAGGTCCGGTCTTTGTAGTTCAAATGGCAGTTACATCTCATTGTTTTCCTCTTCACGTAGGACTAAGGACCAGATACCATCAATCTAGAGCTAGCGTCCTTTGACCCACACAGCTGGGGATTCCCCGACTCAGGAGACTTCTCTCTTCCCTCCAGTAACTTAAGAGTAATAACAGTTTATGACAGTGTGTCAATGTAGAGATTTCTAACTGCATATATTTGCCAAAGTTAGACTTCAATAAGCCTACCAGAAAGAGATTAGGACCTTTTCGTTAGTTTCCTTGCTTTGTCTCTTCATAAATATTGAAACTAAATTCCTTTTCCATTCATTTTGCCTTCTGTTCCCAGCCTACCAAACTGAGGATCCCGTCCTGCCTGCAAATCCCCCGTCTCAGCACTCACTCTTACCTCATTAGGCAGCTGGATGAACTCTGCTCTGCTTTGCTGATAGAGAAGCCCTAAGCTACCCAAGGCTCTGCAAAAGGGCAAACATCAAAACACGTGTTTCTCCATGGGGAAAAAAAGAATCAGCAAAACAGTAACTTTTTCATTCTTAGTCTTAAACCTGCGCTATGGTTTGCAGGACCCAAAATGTTGTATGACGGTCATATATATTTTGTGCCTTGTCAGTATTTCCCCATACTTTTTGAGAATAATTTATGCTCATTAGTTCCCTTAGTATTCTTCACCCCTGAAATATTTTAATTTAGAAAAAGATTTTTTTTTAAATTGTCATTATTCCAGCACGTACAATGTAGGTGTATTATAGAGGTGTTCACTTGAAATGAATGTTTAATTTAAATACAATCTAAATGTTAGAAATTTTTTTCTTTTACCTGACTCGTCACCTTATTGTAGTTCACAAAACAGAGAAATCTGTTGGTAGCACCCTAGTTCATAAAGTTTTAATTTTGAAAGTCTTAGATCTTGCGATCTGTACTTCAAGTCACAAGAACAATACCATCAGTCTTAACTTTTTACATCTGCCTGGTCCACTTCTGGCTGATTTCTGGTTGATTTAATGCTCTTCCAGATGAGCAGTTGATCTCTTTGTCTAGTCTCTCATTTCCCGAGAGAAAAGAAGTGACCCTAATAACGTCCGCCCTCCCTGTGGCCCAACTGTGACAGAGCTCCCTGCCCGTTGCTGCCCCAGCGCTTCTCTCTGACAGCAAGTTGCCTTCACAGGAATTTGTTTCATAACCAAGTCTGGCTGCAAGAGAACAGACCGTGGCTCTCCCCTGTGAGTATGGAGCCACTATTTTTGTTTTGATTTGGTGTCTGGGGATTTTTTGTGTCAGTGTTCTACATATTTGACTTTGTCAACTATGTTTACTCTAGAGTAGGAAAAGAGAAGCTGGTCAGAAAATGACATGGAGTTGAGCAGTTGCTGAACTGCTGCTTGTATCATTCTTTAACTGGGTCATCAGTTCATATCCAGAGAGCTGAAACCTGGTATTCCTGCATTAGAGGCACAAGGAGAGCTTTTGATTTGAAGTGTATGTATGTTCTCCATATCTAACTATTTCTTTGTGATATTTCATCTTGAGATTTCAAGAGGAAGGTTAAATTGGAGACTTATTTTATAGATGGCTTTATGTTTGCTCTACTCACTCACCACGTGATGGGCCTTGCCCGTACCAGTGAAGTTCTGAGCTCTTCCACAGCCCAAGGTGTGAACTCCAGTTTTCACTGTTCTGACCTCATTGTCAGAGTGGACTAGCACTTCTGCTGCCTTTGCCTCTTCGAAGCGTAGAAGTTGGTAACCCAGAGCAGGCTGCTAAAGAGTGGGGGATATCAGAATGAAAAAATAATGCTCTGAAAATACCATCTTAATGTTGTGTCCTAGTGTTAAAATTCATGTAAGTAGCTGTCAGTGTATGCAGACCAGGAGCTAAAGCTGTTTATGTGCTGTGTAAAATAGCAGGGGGGCCTTTTGATTTACCGAGCCGCTTTGTCTAGATCCATAGCTGTTTCTTTGCATGCTTAATATTATCTTTACAGTTCTAAGAACAGATAAGCTGTTCTGACCCTCAACGGGATCATCAGATAGATCTTCTTAACAGCTATTATACTGATTATTTTTTTAATAGAAAATGCATTAATAATTCTGCATTAACATTGGGATTATTTGCAAGATACAAACACCCTCTGAAGAGCCTTCAGAGTGAATAGAGCTATTTTCCCATTTTGTTATCTGTATATCATCAGATATAATCTGGCAATGAGTTTATCCCCTCTGATCATCCTCTCAACATCAGTTATCCCCCTGTAGTCATGGGCTGTCGTTGGCTGGGTACAGTAGAGACTTATCTAGAGTATTAATGCTTTGTGGGTATCAAGGTTTTGCATATTTGCTGGATTGCTTTCAAGCTTGGTACGTGTCCAGCAATGATAACTGGATAATTTGTGGTTTTATGAAAACATCTATACGCTTAATACTTCAGTTAAGTGTGACTAACTTATTTTCAAGCACCTATTGAGTGACCTGCTTGAGGAATCAATCTTCTTATAAACTGTACATCTATTTCTGTTATGATAAGCATCTCTTATCTGATCACTAGCTAATATTTTCCAATATTTTGCTCGATAACCCTACTTTTCCATGTGACTCTACAGATAAATACCTGGATTCCAATCACCAATACTACTGTGACGCTGCTAATGTGTTTCATCCCATGTGTGTTATACCAGAACCCAGTATAGTATCTTCACCCTAGTGCATTTTAGGTTCTTAACTGGCTTAGGCAAGTTTAACATTCACTTTCACATAACTTCAGCACTTGTTTAGACCTTTTTTCCTGAATAAGACTGTAACACAGTCAGTTGAGATCTTACAACACAGTGACTGTTCTTTAACATTTACCTCCAACTCGCTTTTCTTTTCTTTCCATCATGCTCTGTGGCAAGATGAGCTCATGCTCTGTATTTTGTTAGCTGAGGCTATTTGGAATGATATCTAGGCTTTGTTAGGGTTCATAGGTGTTAATGCATTTGAGAAATATAGTAAATATGGGCAGGGCAAGATGGCATTGTGACAGGAAAATGAATTTTGCATGGATACTGTGTTAAAAGGGTGTGTCAGGCCCTAATTATGCTTAGCATATGGGGTTTTTTTCCTGTGATGAGAACAGGACCTACAGAATTGGATTTGTGAATCACTGTTGCCATTTCACGCGGCTAAAACTTTTGGGAAGGCTTTGAAAATAAGAAGGAAATTAAGGTGACTTGACTGGAAAGCAAACATTGGGAGGTGTTAGCCCATAGGTCCCTTGATAAAAGTCCTATTTTGGAGCAACTTTTTGTTGTCTGAGCTGTGCGAATGCATGTCTCAAAGACACAAAGGTGTTCAAGTGTCCTAAAAGTGTTCTAGATCTGGGACTAGCAAATCAGGGCGCTTCCACTCTACTCTGTTTTGGAAATTGAAAGTTCAGAATTGAAATCTGTTTTTCCTTCTCCTTTGTGAACACAGACCATACTTTATTTTTGCTGCAGGTCTGTCTTTGTTTAGTAATCATATAATAGGATAAACCAACAGTTTCAAAAGAGAAATAATGAAATATTCATTGTTGGCCATTTAGAAAAACTCAGGATCAGAGTCTTTAGTAAGACTAAAGACTTCGTCATCTAAACTAACACACAATATAGATGTTTGTCAGCTTGCCAGCTTTAGTGGACTCTCAACAGTCTCTTAAAAGGCCCAGTAGTAACTCATACACAGTTTCATATCCTGCACCTTTATTTCAATTTGAAATACAGTGATTTCCCTCTGTGATGGAAAAAGTATTAACCATGATTATCTGAAGACAAACTGCATACTGGAGTGCTTCATTTACCAGATGATTTCGCTGTGGCATACTGTTCCGATATGGCATCCCTCTTAGGTAAGTATTTTAGCACTCTATAGGCTGTTCTTGAAAGAACAAATCCATTGTTCCAGTCAATGAAGTGGGAACATTTTCAATTGTGTAAATTCTGGGTGTACTCATGCTTTTTGATGAGCCAGTTCCTTCAGGTATATTTACCCTAGATACTAACAGGAGTTAACAGAGGCACAAGGAGCCATCTGGTTTTTGTCTTACGTAGTTTCGTTTGGATTACTTTACCTGGTAATTGCTCTGCTTGGGATAGCATTTGCTGTTAATTTTTCGACCTACTGATAACGGAGAAAGCATTATTACCATCCTTATGTGTGAGCCTGTTTGTGGTTTAAATCTATAAAGCTATGGCAGCAATGCATGGTTTGTCCAGATCATAAATTTGCTTTCCTGAAAATTCGAGTAGAAATGCCCTGCTGATCTAAAATCTGTTGCCAGGAGGTACAGTACTATGGAACATAAACATCAGTTCTACTAAAGCACCACTCTTACTTCTGTTGCTCATCCTCCATCACTAGACTCTGGGTTCAATCTGTAAAAACTTTGACTCGTCGATGGGCTAGAAAAGGAACAGTCTTTGTGTGTGCATGTGTGCACTTGTATGTTTATGTGGATGGAAGGGATGAATGAACTCTTAAAACTGCCAAATCATAATATGCTGGCCACTAAAAGGGTTTCTCTTTCTCAACCAACCTATGGTGAAGTTTTCATGTACTGGCAAAGTCACAAAAAAGCCTTCTATTCCCTTTGAAGCTCTGTGTATCTGCGATCATCTGGGGACTTCGCCAGTTCTTTTTAGGGGCAATTTTTTCATGCTACCATGTCTAATAACTTCATTCAATGTTTCAATTGTTCCCATTTACTCTTTTTTCTACCAACTGAATTGACTGCTTTTGCTAATTGCACAAAAATATCTCAAAATACCTCAGACTTCCTCTTTCCCAAAATACAGATCAGGCTCTGAGTTGTGCTGCCTCAGCTCACAGCAATCAGTTGGCATCTTTTTCAGCTCCAGTTGCCTTCCTGCTGCAGAAAGGGAAAGGTTCAAGTTCTATGTGCGAATGCACAGCCTCTTGGAATGCTGTTGCTTCTTTTTTCTCCCCTGATCTCAATCTGCAAGTCCAGATGCATCTGAGTGTGTATAAACTGGTTCATTGCCTGTTTATCCTGGAAGACCTTACAAGTGCTTGAATATACCAAAAATACAAGTTTCCTCAAGTCGTTTGCCAGTTCAAGTGGGGTCTCTTCCTTCCCTCCTGACTTCTACCTCTTAGTCGTGCTGGGGCCAGCTATGCCGTGTGCTGGCTGTTTCAAGCGTATCAAGGGCTGGTCCTGGATTGGAACGATTCTGTTTTTTGGAGCGGGAGGAAATTTTGCAACACCATTGGTGCTAGATCAGACTAGCTGGCTGCTAAAAAAACTCCTGCCCTTTCTGACCATCTTGTGAGCCGTTCATTTGAGTTTGACATTGAGCTGAAAAAATGCCAGAGCTTGCACTTTGGCTTAGCAGGAATAGCAACTTGAAATTTCTGTGCTTATACTTCAGATCTCATTGCTAACACCACTAATCCCTTTTTGACCTAAGGGGCTCGCCAATTTTAGCTTGTTTCTGTTGGGAGGAGAAGTTGACTATGAAGTGAAGTATTTCTTTGGGACAAATCTGTTCAGTTACAAAGAATATGCACTGGGACCTGTTTGCCTGAGCACAGCTGGGCTTAACAACCGGACTCGGAGATCCAGGCCTTCGTCCAGCCAGCCCTCTACTCTAAAACTCTTCTTAATTCTTCTCAGATCATGTTGCCTCTGTTTGCTTTGGATTTCTTTTTGCTGCCTTCATTTGTTCTTTCACATGCCTAAAGATGCAGCACAAAAATTCAGTACAAACACCTCTGTCATTGCATTTTTTAATTTTATCCCAATTTAATTTCTGCTTGCAAGGATCAACCCATTCCCAAGTTTTTCCAGGGCTTCTTTTCTTTCAGCTGTCACTTAACCAAAGGAAAACTAATGGAAATTATCTCGCATTCAGTAGAATGACTTGTTTTTCTGGTGCCAATCAGAGTATTTTGAAACACGAATTCTCCATTGATGTTCACTAAAGCAAACAGCCAACAAATGGAATCACATTTCTGTGGGCATATCCTGGAATTTGGTGTGTGTCTGCAGAAACATACTCATTTAGGAATTAAATGTGTTTTGGTCTTATTGTGATGAAAGTTATAGAGGAATTTATGGAGGTGGAAGTAGAATGCATGCATCGCTTCAGTTTGCTAGAATGGTGCATCAGTTTTGTTAATCTACCCAAAAAAGGATTTACTCAGAAATGCACGCCTATGACACTGAGTTGGGAGGGACTTAATCTTGACTGTATGTTTCTTGGCTATCTTTTAGTGTTTGGGGAAGAAGGTGGAGGAGGATGTTCTTAACATAGGATGTTGTGTCAAAAATAATGTCCTACTTTTTTGCATCAGCTGAATTGCAAGTACAAAGTGAGGGTGGGCGTTGGATTTTCAGCTGCAGTGAATAACTTCAAAAAATGTGTGGAAAAGAAAGTTCTGTGACTGTTCAGCCTACAAGTTCTGGTCATCTCTAGCAAACATACAAACTAATCAAGATACTCGGTCTGTACTTTATCTGTCTTTAATAATAATGCAAAATAATTTGTGATGGTTTCATCCCAGAGAAAATGGCAGATTACACAGTAGTGGCATCAAGAGTACATGGTAGCACTCTCGATATTTTTGTAGGTATTTTTAAAGGTTCTGCTGGGAAGGAAAAAATCTGTAGAGATACAATCAGGAAAGTTTCTATAGCACAATATAACTCTAATATTTTAGTGGTTATGATCATATTTCATTTGACTTCTTAGGGGAGCAGTGCTTGTCTTCCTTGTGACTGACCAAACATAGACTGTCTCATGTTCAAATATTAAATTTTTATTTCATCAGTTATAACTGGGTCCATTATAAATGCTGGAGAGCTGGTAGGAAGGCCAGAACCCTACTCATGGCAGTTTGGAAGTGTTGAGGCTCTTAGTAATTATTAATCTAAAAAAAGAATACTCTAAAAAGGAACATGTTTAGTGAGCAAAAGAGACAATGAAGGGCTTAACTGTAGAGATGATCAGGAAATATATTTTTGATCCTCAAATAAAATCAATGGAAGATGAAAAGAGAAAGAATTCTCAGGCGAAATTCCATCTCTTCAGTTTTGTGCTGACATTATTCTCTAAATTCTTGATCTTTCTATACTACGACAAAAAAATCCATTAAAGTGTTTGGGTTTTTTATCAAAAAAGAGGAATTTTTTCACTAAAAATGTTGAATAACAAATTTCAGCCAGCCTCATGCAGTATTTTACACACATAGTTTTGACCTAGGATGGTCACATGTTCAGAATACATGACATTTCTGATGCAACCCTAGAGTTTTCAAGGAAGTTCCATTACTCATAAAAAAAGGAAACATAAAGCCAATTCTGGTTTGGATAGCAGTATGCTTCTGGCAACCGTTGTGTACTAAAAAATGTGTCAAATTGGTTGGAGAAAGCCCTTATTTAAATTTAAAGTTTGTGGGGCACCTATTAAAAACTTGGTCTGCCCAGTAAGACCAAGGCACAAACCTTTAACCAAATGCTGCTTGGGAAGGCCTTTGAATTAGAATATTCAGATTCCAAATCATAATGGGGCTTATTGTCTTACACCTTGTCAGTAAAGCAATTTGAATCTACATGAGTAAATAAAAAACCACAAGGCAAATATGTTCAAGAACACAATCCTGTCATCTCAAATTTGTGTGACATCCAAACATCAGAAGTACCCGTCCCCCCGCTCCTCCTGAGAGACAATTCAGACTTTATCACTATTTCAGACCTTTGTGAAAACAACCATAAATACATGCATTTGGGTGACAATCATAAATATGTGAAATGTATTGCATACTTTGAAGTCTGTAGAGTTCAGTCCCTGGGAAAAAAAAAAAAGTAACATATAAAGAGTTTATAGAAATGTAGAAGGAATTTCTGCTGAAAGCGAAATCCCCAACTCTGTAAATGTCTGACCATTTAAAACTAGGGGAGTCACTGTAAGTGCTTCACACTCCCTAACGCATCCATTCTCATATTAGATGATCTCTGTAGCCTTTTGTACCCATTGTGGCGAATCGCCAGGAAAAGGCATACTTTAGCTGCTCCTCATTAAGAAAAGCATCTGAGGAAGATTTCTGAGAACTAGACTTTCAGCTGTATTTCCTCTACATTTTCATGTTCTTAAAAAAGAATTTTTATTGCCACCAAAGAGTTTTCAGCACAAATATCTCCAGGCTTGAAAGCAAGAATGGAAAGCATTGTTTACTGATAATTTGTAAAGTTTTGTGTGAATTTTCAAGCCCGTTTTATGTATAGAGAATGTGCACATCTGCCAGCGGAATAAGGGCTCGTGTCTGAACTGCCAACAGCAATAGACTGCGCATGTATCAGGAAGGGTTTGTCAACTGCTCCCTTCTTTTAATTTGCACGGTTAGTGCTGTGAGGTTTATGCAAGGCAGCTCTCAGGGGAGGGGACTGAAAGTTCTTTGAAGTCCTTTGTGGTGGCTGTCTAATCTGGAGAAGAGGATTACTTTCTTTCTGCCAGAAGCACATGACAGTTTGGTAATTAATGAGCATCATAAAGTTCTCTTTTTCTATTAGATACCCATTAGTAAACCTGGGATGGTTGTCATTTTGGACAAAACCATGCATATCCTCATTTTATCCCAACATCAAAGGGGATCTCCTACTGTCTGATGCTGAATGCTCTAATTGTGTTTGCATTCGGTGGAGTTGGTGCAGAATGCATCTGAAACAAGTCTTGGCATAAACTGTAGGTCCTGTGATTGGACACACAGCCTGAGCCTTCCCAGAGCTAACAGCTTAAATGAGTGGTGGGTTTCTCTATTATTTTAAACATACTGCTCTCTTCCTCTCCTGTCTGTCTGTTTATGCTATTTGTTTTCCTTTGAGAATACAGGAATTAACATACTTTCCACATCCATATCATGCTGAAAAAAGGAAAGCACTGTGTTGGGCTATTTCCCCTTCCCCTTTTGATATAGTATTACAAAAAGTCTTTCTTTAGGATTTAAGAGCATTTCAGGTATTAAAGCTCTCTTGGGTTGTCTTTTTCACATTATTCTGAAAGTACAGAATGGTTTCCTGCTCTTTATATTTGGCTCTTTTATACTGAAACAGTTGAAAAGTCCTAGTCTGTAGACTTTTTCTTTTTGAGAAAATGTCACCCTTTCTTCCAAAGGGTCCAGTTTCTGAATGTAGTGTAGTTTCTTCAACTGCATTTAATCTCCTTTAGAAATAAGAAGAATGGCTAAGCAGCCTGTTTTATATATTCTGAATTTAAGATCTTTTTGAAGGTCAGATGCTCATCCTATACTCGAAATCTGTGCCGAATACAGACAGGAAAGAGCTCAAGGATATGGAGGCACCTTTTCTCTAAGTGAGGATGGACCAGAAAGCTCCACTGTAATGAAATGTGATGGTTTCAGAGGGACTGTACAGTTGTAAAGACAAAAGAGGAATACACATACTTAAGATTCCTTTTGGTTTGCTTCCTCTTATATTATTTTATCTTTTCAATAGGATTATGTCTGTATTATTTATAGTGTCTGATGAGGACAGAATTCTTGTTCAGGGTTACTGTGGATGCTGTACACTGTGACTGTTAACTCAGTATTAGCAAATAAAGTGTTACTAACTTTTGCATCTCATGTGGGGAAAAAGTCCTGGTGTTCTAATAAAACAACTGTAGACATCTTCAGCATAAAAATACATAAAATAAAGCCAAGTGGCTTTCACTAGCCAAAATGTTTAGCATAATCGGAGGCACCCTGCAGTATGGGTGGAAAGGAAACTGGCAAAAATAAGATGTTCTTCCTTTAAAGTAAAACTGGCACAGAGAGACTGAAATGCTTTTGAAATTAAAGTATACCTTCCTCATTATAATCACTGGGGAAGATGAACTTAGGTAAATAGTCAGGTGAATCAGAATTGAAAAGTATTTTTTTCAGATGATATCTTAAATCTTTAAAACATGATAAAATAATAAATATAATTATTACATTTGTTATATCTAGGGCCTGGACCTTCAATCATGATTTTCTGAGTCATCTTTGCCCTTAGGAGATGAAAGGGATGAGTAATACCATTGAAGAGAAAAACCCAGTTGTAAATATAATCCCTGTATTCTCTCATGTATCAAATTGGAACTGGTCAGAAAATGTATTGTGGAACAGCTTTTCATTGCAAAATGGCAATCCATATAATCGTTTCACTTTTGGCCATTTTCTATGTATTAAAAATATTAGAGCAGGATATTTGAATAGATTTGAAATTTCTGGAATAGAACGTTTTGATCTTGTAAAGTAGCTTTTTAGCCCATTGTTTAAAATTAAGAAGACAAATTGTGCTTTCTAATAGAAAAAGCCAAAAAATCAGAATGATCAGTTTCAACCCAAAAAGAGCATTCAAAACTTCATGAAAATTTCAAGAGTTTTTTCCTCATTCAGAATGCTTAAAAAAATACTTGTGAAATTTCCTACAAAGCAGAAAATTTAATTTCTGCACAGCTCTGTTCCCATCTATAAGCTTGACAAAGGCTTGGACCACTGTAGCAGTTTTAAACTCTTAGATTTGCTTGTAATATTTACTTAAAATGAATGCAGGGAATCACATCTGCATTCTTTTAATTGGTAAATTGAAAATTAGGATGGCTGGGATATTTTGTGGTCCTTGCAAAATCAGTCTCTCCTGCCAGCGTGTACACAAAAGACCGTTTCTTGTTTACTTCTGAGACTGGTACATTACATTTGTAATTGACTCTAGACGCAAACTCCAGGCACGTTGCACAGTGTAGCCTCTAGCAACCTGTATCAATGTGGGCATGGGGATGGGGCTGGGAAAGCCAAAGCCCACCTGGAGTTGAATCTGTCAAAGGATATGAAGGGCAACAAGAAGGGCTTCTGCAATTTTATCAGCAGGGAAAAACGTGGGTCTGCTGCTGAATGAGGTGGTGGGCCTGGTGACAGAGGACACAGAGGAGGCCAAGGTACTCAGCATCCTCTTTGGCTCAGTCTCTACTGGTAAGACCAGCCTTCAGCAATCCCAGGTTCCTGAGTCCAGTGAGAAAGTCTGAAGCGATGAAGACTCACCAAATGTTATTAGGTAACATTTGAAGAAACTGGATGTACACAACTCCATGGGAGTTGATGGGATGCACTCACAAGGGAGCTGGCTGATATCACTGTGACGCCACTCTCAATCATCTTTGAAAGGTTATGGCTATTGGGGGAGGTTCCTGAGGACTGAAATAAAGCAAATGTGACTCATACCTTCAAGGAAGGGCAAAAGGGACGATCTGAGAAATTACAGGCCAGTCAGCTTCACCTTGATTCCAGGGAAGGTAATGGAGCACATAATCCTGGAACCCATTTCCAAGCATGCTAAGGATAGAAGGTGACTGGGAGTGGTCCGCCTTGATTGATGAAGGGGGAAAATAATCCCTGAAAAAACCTGATAGCCTTCTATAATGAAAGGTGGATGTTACAGCGGATGTTGTTTATCTTGACTTTAGTAGGACTTTTTGCACTGTCTCACATAAGATCCTTACTGACAAACTGATGAAGTACAGTCCAGATGAGTGGACTGAAAACTCGCTGAACTGCTGGGCTCAGAGTCTTGTGATCAGCAGTATGAAGTCCAGCTGGAGGCCAGTCACCAGTTGTGTACCCAAGGAACCAATACTGGAGCCAAATATTGTTCAGCATCTCTATTAATGACCAGAATGAGGCAATCTTTAAGGTTTCTTCCAACCCAAACCATTCAATGATTCTGTGTTATCTTTTAGATTGTTAATCTGGTTAAGGATAAATCCTGAACAGATTTAAGACTGATATATTTAAATCCCTTAACTATTTGCGAGGGTGCCATAATTCTTAGTATATACTTCAACTGTATGAAAGATTAGGTATTAAAATATGAGGCTTTATAGTAAAGAGAATATAGAATTTATAAACAAAAGTTACATTATCCATCTCATTGGTTTGTGCTACAGAAAAGAATTTGTGGAGAACCATAGGGTATTCAACAATAATCCAACAGCGGGGAAGAGCTGAAGTATATTCTTTTTCCATAGAGGTTTATGCTGATTTGTAGAATTTTAAATCCAGTTTTATTAACGCCTTCCCACTCTCAGTAGGAAATACTCAGAACATATGAGGAAACTGTCTTATGAAACAAGATTTTATTTTAATAATGTGGCTATTATTGTACAGCTACTCAGACATAAAGAGAATGAATTGTACCTCATGGGTCTCTTGAAATCAGTATGGAGTCTCCAGACCAGCTCAGTGGCTTAGCTGAACTCGGTGCAGGAGTTTTCTTCCTCTCCTCCATGGGGACAATGCTAATTGAACTTCTTCAATTGGTCTCAAACACTCATGATCCACTTTATTTTTTGTGGTAGGTAGTTTAAGAATTGCTGTACAGAATGCTGGTCTCTAACGGTGACCAAAAGCAGATGCCTAGGGAAGAATATAATAATAGGGTTAACATATCATGATACTTCCACTCAGTCATCTCTTGGTCTCTAACAAGTTGTTATTCAGGGAATCCTTGAGTTTGAGATGGCTTCTATGCATTTAGAAACTGTTGGTGGATGTCCCTTATGTTTGTTTGCCCAATCTTTCCTTCAGCCTATGTAAGCTAGGGTACTTCCACTAGTTGGTTAGGAATATCAGAGGACTCAAGGTGACATAGCTGTTCTTTCATGTATTTTCTCTGATGGAGGTTGATGGGAATGGTTGGTCTCGTCGCCGGACAGTGCCCTTCCAGTCTGCACAAGAGGGCTGATTAGAGCAGATCCTAAAATCAGAGCAGTTAGTAAAGCTTTTATTGATACAGTGCTTTTTATGCTATTGAAACTTTCCATGGTGACATTCTTTCTCCTTCCAGAAACAGAAGGTACACCTTGAAACATTCTACAACAGCCAAAAGTACACATACAGGAACTGGCTTAACACATGTGTAACTTACACGTGTCTTCTGTATGATGACAAAGGTGTGATCTTGCAGGCTTTTATATGTGCTCACTTGAGCCTTGTTCAGCTTGGTAGCAATTTGTTCCCTCTGATCTCCTAGATGTTTTGCAGTGTGTAATATGCAGGAGTATTATTTTTGTGTTTTAAAAAAATTACCTCTCCCTTCAAGACCAGAGGAAAAAGGAACCTTAAATCTTACACCATGTACAGGGAGTGGAACATCTCACTTGGCTTTAGCTGCCTACAATATCTTCACTTGATCTTGTCACCCAGTCTCCCCTTATAGCCAAGGGAAGAGAACAGCCATTTCATCTGACCTATTTTAAATGTCTATATTAAGATGAGACAAATCATGTCCTAATAGGTACTTAGAGAAAATATTCATCTCAATATACACATATACAATAGGTCACATGAACTACCTATTTCTCTCCATTGATTGTACAGGGAGATGAATTCTGTCTAGTACGTTTTCAGGAACTTGTTTGGATTTTTTAAAATCTAAATTTAGTTGAATAAATAAGAGACTGGGCTATTATTGCATGAAGACAGTATTAGCCTCAGTGATCCAGCCCACATTCCTACAACTGCCTCAAAATACTGAAAAAGTCTTACAGGGAAAGATTCCCTTAAGACACTGCCAGAAAGTCCCACAAGTGAGGGCAGTAGGTAATGCTGGGACAAGCACAGGGTGTGTGGTTCACGTGCCAGAGGTCTTTCACTTGTCTGACCTTCTGCTGACAGAACAGAGGCAAAAGGGGAAGCCTGCTATGATGCACCCTGCCTTTGCAGGATGCTGGCAGAAATGCTGTCTTGGTTGGATGTGGTCTGGCACTAGTTCAAAACCACCGTGGCAAAATTACTGAATGCCAGGAGAAGAATTGGGGGCTTGTTAGTTTTATGCAAATCCCAGAATTCCTGTAGCTTCTGTCATGTATTTGAAAATACACAATGCAAAAGGACACAGAGTGTGGAGCAGAGCAGCAAAGTGGATCTCCATGGGTTTTCTTCACTTCATTCAAACTAGCGCAGGCTATCTGAATGCAATAATTATGTCATTAATGCCACAAGAAAATGTTGCAGAGGTACAGTGAAGAGGCCGTGTATACAGCACACGAATTAGATCAATGTGCAACATGTTGGGTAGATGCAAAGTCTTGTAACACTGACAGTTAATGGCAAAAAAAAAAATCAGAGAAGTATAAATTAAATGTTCAAAGAGTTTACTTAGTCATCTCATATCTGTCCATCTGCCAGGATTTCAGAAGTTTCCTTGTAGGAGTGAAGAAGGCTTTAGCCGGTTTTAAGCTCATTTAAGATAGTGCCTTATCTGTATGGGCAGGTCTTGTGGTTCCATTGGGTGCATCTTGTAAGAAACAAATAAGTAAATTGTGAAAACAAACGACAAGGGCCATTTAGCTGTTTGTGCTGTGCTGGTTGCAGCAATATAGCTGAACTGCATTAGTGATTGCTGTTTTCCTTGTGAGGGATTAAGTCCACGCAGGGCTCAGGCTGTGTCTCATCCCCTGGAGCGTGTGTGTGGTGCTGGGCACTACTAATGTGCTCTTTACTTCTGCTGTGTCCCTCCACCTCCCTGGGTCCATGTCTGAAACGAGTCTCTTGGTGATTCAACAACTTTGGTAAGCTGCACAAATGCTGAGCGTTGAGCCAGGACCATGCTTTATGCGCCCCTTGGCTGAAGTTACAGAGAACCTATAATTAACAGTTTGTATCCTTTCTGTTTAAATCTTGTGTAATTCGTCACCAAGACTGTCTGTAGGCTACAGGCAGCCAGGGTCTGCTCGGTGTACAGTGGAGCAGAAACACGCAGACTGAAATGGAGAGTGGCTGTTGTCTTTGCCACCACTCCTCACCTCGTCATTCACTGTATGCCTGCTGCATCCCAAGCCTTGCACCAAAACCATTCCGTAGTGTAAGCAGAGTATCTCTGGGGAAAATCAGTAGTAACCAAAGATTCTGGGTGTAAGCAACTTAAAAATAGACCTGAAGAAGTTTTTTGTCCTATCTCAATGTTCAAAAGAAGGCATTCTTTTATAGCCAAGTTTATTTTAGAATGACAAAATACTCGTGGCAAGTTACTGGTGCCAGATTTGTACAGTGACGTGGTGGCCCAGGCATATTTTTTAGAGTAAAGTTTTCTTTCCCAGTATGATATGGTTATGAGTGAGTTTGCGAAAACACTTTGGAATTGTTATAATTCACACAGAGCTTATAAGATTGTTTTCCTAACATTTTTCATGCTTTTCAGATATCTGTGAAGTTAAACACTTCTTACACTTACTAATTTGTAAGCACAGCACCAACCCTGCTTACTATAGCAACAGAACTTCAATAAACTTTATGCTTATTTTAAAAAAACAAGGAAAACTAACAGAAATGCTGTGCTGAACCAACACACATTGAATTCAAGCCTTTCACATTTCATGAGAGTTTTGCAAAGGCTATCGTATTGGGTGTCTGTCAAACTGTAGTTTCAAATCTGCTGGTTCCAGAGATGGAACCTAAATACAGAATACAGGTGCAGATCCTGATTCCTAAATTCTCTTTCCAAAGTTCACAGCTTTGTCAACATGTGACAGTCTAACTAAGTGCATAAGACTTTACCAGGCCATAGCTGTAAATAATAGGACGATGATCAAGCAGCTTTCTCCTTCCTCCACTCCTCGCTATGGGTTGCCACTTTGTCAGAAGTGACTTTACACAAGCAGTGTGCTCTGTGTGTAAGGTCTGACTGATCTTATTCTGTTCTTGTGCCAGTTATTTTTCCATTTATTTTCTTAGAAAGAACAGCAACAGCAAGTTACAAAATGAAAAAAAAAATCCAGTTTCTTGTAGTTTAAAAAAGCTCCAACAACATTGAGCAAGCAGCAGTAGAGTGGAGGAGCTCAGATGGCTTATCTGACAGTAGCCATTTGCTTTAATGCAGGACACATTTCTTTTGTCCATATGCAATAAGTATCCTCTAGAATGGATATGAAAAGTAATAGGGAATTGTATGATTTAACGGTGACCCTCAGTGCCATGCTTTGAACAGACCTATGTTGTCAGCTCACAGGAGCAGGGCTCTTTTCAGTCCTCAGAGCATTGAGCAGAGTTTACAGTCTGCTGTTTACGTTACTGGCCAGTGCTTTACTCTCCTGAATACAGTTTAACTATTCCACCACCCCTGTGATGAGTATTCTTTTCGGCAGCAGCAGTCCTCACAGCCTTGGAACATTGTTTTTGGACACAAACATACACAAGTTATTAGAACACAAGATCAAAGGAGGTGTCCCACTGTCTTCCTTTCAATGCTCCCATTGTGTTTGTATGCTGAAGCCTGCTAGAGAGTTAAAACCAGAGAAGGGGGGAGGAAACCTTTGTACAAAGGTACTTGTCACTGAGAGAAGCCCATAAAAGATGATGTGAGAAAAGACACCAGGTGGAGTATAAACCACCCTTATTGTTAAGAAATGCAAATAAAAATCCTCTCCTATATTAAAACTTTCTTACTTGTCATTTCTTAGATGCTAAAGGAAGGGTTTTGATTATTGAAGTCATGGCACTACTTTTTACTTTGCTTCTTTTCTTTTTATGTGTAGCACACTGTACATGATGCTGGCAAAAGTTATTTTTTCTCTTTCTCTGCATATTGTTATAGTTGTTAGCAAATTTCATCTCAGCAAAATATCCACTGGAAAAAAACTCTCAGAAAAAAACACATTTTGAAATATCTCAAGTATTGCCTTTTTTATGAAGGACATCCACAGCGTTTCAGATTTGTAAATAAGCTGCAAATTCATTTTATTTGGGAAGGAACTGTGTTTTCCTTGGGGAAACTTTGACAGAAAAATTCCCGGTAATTCTCTATGATCTCTGAATTCTTTCTGATGGATCTGCAGTCAAATTCCAAGCAAACAGATTCTAGATCCAACACCCTTTAAAATCTACTGAAACAGCCAGTTGGTTCTAAATTGCTGGGAAAGTCCTGATCCAACTTCCTTAGCTATAGAGGGATACATGGTAGCAAGAGCATTTTACTTATTTTTAGGCATCATCTGTTGTTTTTTTCACGTTTCTACTTTTCTGATGAGCTGAAGTTTGGATTATTGAGTTGGCTATGCAAAGGTTTTGAGGGAAAAGTTGCAGGACAAAACAGGTGACAATTAGGAGTTCACAATCATGAAGCATTTCTAACAGAGAAGTCTTCCAGCTGCACGAAAACTCAAGCCATCGCTGATGGCAGTTGCTGACGTGGACTTTCAGAGTAATAGATTAAGCTGGCATGAGCCTATATCCTCATCATTGTGGATTCTTCCGTTTTAAGGCTTCTTAAGATTCATTTCCCTGCCTACAGTGCAAAGAAGATGTGATACTACATGAAAAGGAGCATTTTAATGGAGGCAGTACAAAGGACACCTTGTTGTCTCCTGGTGGTTCTTGTAGGAAGCAGCTCATCTGCTGAATCACCACTTGTGACCCTGAACTACCAACCCTTAAACCCAAGAGCTATCTCTACGTGATGGGTTTTCTTGGCTTTGAAGAGAGGTGAAAGAGAAAATACTTTGATGATGGAGTATGGAGACATTGTGTTTTAACAGTCCAGGACTATGAAGTTTGCCAGGGTTTTCTCCAGCCAATCATCACAGCCTCTCAGAAGAAGTATAGGGATAATCTTGAAGAAGGCCTGGAAGAATTTCTCATGGTACCTGAGCATGTGCAATATCTGGCACGCTTACACAGAAGGGCAAGTGATGTAGTGAATGTGCTCATTTGTGATAGACATCTTTCTGCTGCACAGACACTGTTTGAACTTGTTGATCAGTCTTTCTTCCCCCCTAGGGTCAGGGCAGTTGCTGACGTCCTAAAAAAAACCAAAGAAAACCTGCGAAGCAAGTAGGTTTGGAGTTGAAAGGATGCCACAGTGCAGACTCATGCCAAAGCTTTGAGGCAATAAGCCAAGGCTGCAAAGTTGCTAAAGCTAGTAGGTGCTGACATGCCAGATTGCAAAAATGCCTGAGGCAAAAGTGCTGAAAAAACTGCCAAGACCATAGGTACCAAAGACAAAGACCCAAAAGCTGAAAGAGTGTCTTGTGACAGGCATCCCATTTGTGTGTCTTGGGAATGAGTGATCAAAGCACTCACATGGTCACCCAAACAAAATTTAAATGTTATTAAAAGGATCAGCCATACCTGCAAGAGCAGGACTGTGACCCTAAATGCATCAGCTGGATAGTAATTGAAGCAATTGTTGAAGAGGTATCGTTGCTGTGGGCAATTATTTGTTGATGGAGTAAAAGGAGACTGATTGGAAGGTAGCTGAAATGGAGGTTGAGTGTAGTTTGTGAGCTCCTTTGTGATTTTGAGAGCGAGGGGGGATTCAAAATTCTGTATCTGCTGGATCCTGGAAACATCAACAGCTGAGATAGATATATTTCAAGATATCCCTGACAATAGTGCTGAGAGCACCAGAAGCATCTTTAGAAACATGCAATTATCTATGTTTTTCCTCTCACAACTGAGCAGCCTTGTCTTAAAAGAATTATGTAAAATATAGACGTAGATTATTTAATGCGGAGGAGGAACAGCAAGTTTGCACTTTACTGCCTCTGCGTGCACAATTTTTTGAGCGTTACATGGTTTTTCCCACTTTAAAAAGCACAGTTCAGCCCTTACTTCTGCTGGAGGAGGTCTAGCACGACCTGCATGCCACTTCCAGGTGAAGGAACAGCAGCCATCTGAGACCTTGGGAGGCCAATGCCAGACTTTTCGTCTTCAGCTGGATGGGAACATGGCAGGAGAGGGGAAGAAAAGGAAGGAGATAACGCTGGAGAACTGGAAAGCAGGGTCCTACCCTTTACCCCATTACCCAGAATCAGTGTGATTCTTTCATCTGTCGTGTGTGTTTGCCCTCCTCCCTCCGGGTATACCATTAGTGTGTAGCATAGTATTTCTACCCTGGCCTCTAAAAAACTGGTTTTAGGACACTTGCTTTCACACAGCCTTATACCATGTTTAGTTATATTTAGATACGTGTTGAATCTGAACCTTTTCAATGCTGGTTTACTTTACCATACGCTAGGCCAGCATTTATTTTTGCCTGCTGTTCTGTAGCTAATATGCAAATATAGAATAAAAAAGACGTGTTGTTTTGGCTGACATCATTGCATAGAAGTACTCCACTCTTTGTCAGGACATCAGAACAACCTTCAGTCATACACACAGGGTTCTTCTCAATCTAACTGATGATGTAACTCTTGCTATCACAAGTATTGTCATTAATTTTACTATGCTATTGAATATTGAAAATTAATTCCCAGAGTGGTCTTAGTCACTTGTTCCTTGGCTAAGATGCATTTATTTCCTATCATCAAATAGTTTATATTGTATCAAGGTTCAAAAGGGCTTTCCGTCCTCTGAAAAAGTAGAGTGTAGTCAGCACTAATGAAAGGGCAATGAATAATACTCTACGTCATGGCTTTCAAACTTTAAGAATTCCACTGGGGTCACCGGGTTGAATTAGAGACCCTTTAATCATTAGTACAGTTTTATGAATGGTGTACTTTACTCTGATATTTTACTAGACGTCACTACTTAACACACTTCTGGCTCCATGGAAGGAAAAACAAAAGGCTTTGTGTGCCTCGAGGTCCCTGTAGTTTTGAAGATCATTATAATTCTACTGAGTCAAATCCTGAGGTCCCTCTTTAGTTGTTATACCATGCTAAATCCTCCTGAAATCAACTGGAATTTGCCTGAGCAAAAATACGCTAAGAATCTCAAGATGTGGCCTTTTAAGAGCAGCTAAAACTTTCTCCCAGGTGGAGGAAGAAATAGCTGCAGTTGTGATTCCCACTCAATGTAATGTAACCAACCAGCTTGTATTTGTGTTACTTGTGTGCCCAAGCACCGCAGTCATGAATCCCCCTCTATGCAGTCACTTACTGACGTTTGGGATTCTTTTGGCAGATTTGCTGTCCTGTGAAAACCTTGGTTTTGCATGGTACGTCATTGACTTATTAAAAAGGGCTTGCTTTAAACTCTAACAAATGTTGCACAGGCGAAAGCAGCACTGCACAACAGTGACTGTGTCAAAAATGCAAGTCCCTTCGTCTCTGTTAACTGGGAGACAAGTGGACCTCTGTAATCCGCTGTGAAAGTGAGGACTTCTTCCCCCGGTCAAATCCATACCATCTGGGGGGCACTTCCATTAAAGTGTTCTCTATTTCTCGTAAACAATGAAGATAAGTGATATCCCAAATAAAACATTTGCTGATGAAGTTAAAAAGGGTATATGCCAAGCTGAGGAGAAAAAAATAATTGGCATTTCAATTTCAAATTTCTTAGTATGCATCAGAGAGTTTTTACACATTTTCACAGTCTAGGTGAGGCTCATGCCCCAAGGAGTCTGCTTCATCTAAATCACTTTCTTCCCCTCTTTCTCCTCCCCAAAACAAGAGGAAATCTTCAAAGGAACAAATATGTCACTTTAAATACACAACACAAAAAATGGGCCAAATAAATTATTAAAATACTTAAGAAAGAGATTCACAAAAGATGCATGTTATTAGCTATTTGACAAGCAATTGATGCTGTTGCAATAGCTGCATTTCACAACTCAAGTGTTTTCTTTGCTAGACAGATAAATAGTTGAAATAATGTGAGAAATGACTTTGCAGTCATCCAAAGAACAATTTGGCTTTAAATGGTTCATTTAATGGCTTTCCACTGGCTGTGCTGCGCAGTCGTTTCATACCAGACCATCACCACATCCATGTGCTTTGGAATTCCTTCTAAAAATGAGCTCCAAGCCTGACCCTCCTCTCCCCATCCCAATTCCCTGCAGAAGTGTTACTACATATGCTTTGAATCTTTTTTTCAGATGAGCTCCCAAGTCTAACTCCTTCCTCCCTGTGCTTGAAACGTATGGATTTGAAAGCACAGATGTGGCCTTGAAGTTTTTTGGACCAGGCCCATCTGGGTCAATCCCTACATAGTTTAACTAGTAGTTTCTTGAGTGAAATTCTCAGAAGCCTTCATTTTTTTCTTGTTCTGAACCTACTACGCACTCCCTTTTATCTCTCCTAGTTGAACTACAAGGATCTCAAGGGAGATGTAATTTTCATAAACAGAAAAATAATGACCAGCCAGAGGAAGGAAACAAATTTGTAATGACTGTGAGAATTGTCTTTATGAAACAGCAAGTTTCCTTTTAGCTTATTCTATATGTAAAAAATACACCATTCATAAACTGGAGAAGAAGGGGAGATTCTCTTTAAATCTCATCTACTCAATCAGTAATTTAAAAAAGCTGATAGAGACTTTGTCCTCCTGCTGCTAACATTTAGAATCTCTGGGAAAGGGTTCTGGATCTGACCCTGAAAACTGCATTTTGGCAGTAGCGGTGACTCCAGTAGGATCACTCGTGCACGCAGAAATGCCCGTGAAAAACAGTTTGCAGGACTAAGTCAATAGAACAACTGCTTTTCCAGACACGCTGGCTTCCTTCGCAGTCAGGATACTGCTAAGTGGGGACACGAGGGGTTCAGCAGCGCTTTGTCGCCGCAGCCGCGTGCCGGGGGCGATGGCAGGCGGTTGGCGGACACCGCAAAAGGCGTGCGGGGCGTCCGGACCCCTTCTGCATCCCCGAAGGGTGGCGGCTGGGAGGGAGAACCTTTCGGCCCGCGTGGAAAAGCTGCTTTTCCGCGAACGGAGGGGGCAGCGCCCCGCGGGCGGTGCAGCCTGCGGAGGGCGGCGGGGCGGCCCCGGGAGCCCCCGGCCGGGCCGGGCCGGGCCGGAGCTGGCGGCGGTTGCGGGAGGGCAGCCCGGGCCAGGCGGCGGCGGCGGCAGCAGCGCGGGGCTCCGCGGGCGGGCCAGGCGGGGGCCGGAGGGCGCAGCGCGGCGCATTGTCTGCCCGGCGCCCCCGGGGCTGCGCGGGGAGCGGAGCGGGGCCGGCCCCGCCGCCCGTGCCCGGCTGGAAGTGAAACGCGCCCTGGCTGCTCCTTTTTTCTTTTTTTTTTTTTTTCTTTCTTTCCTTTTTTTTTTTTTTTTTTTTTGGAGCCTCCAAAAGGCTCACTCTCCCCTTTCATCTGCCGCCGCGGCCCAATGGGAAGGCGGAGGCTGCCTGCAAGTGGTCTAATCTCAATGAGGTGTCAATCATGTTCCCCGGTGGGTGAAGTAAGGTCTTTTGTAACCGCCTCTGTCTTTGGGAAAGAGAGGAGAGAGGAGGAAGACTGGAGCGGAGAGGGGGACGCCGGACCGTGCTGCAGGAGAGGAGCTGAGATTTGATCTCGCTTGTGCGTTTAGCAGGGAGAAGCGGACCACATGGATTTCTAAACACGCTGGGATTTTATACAGCTACAAAAATAATCAACGACCGAACCTGACCCTACTGAAAACAGTCAAATGAATCGTAATTGCAGATCAATGCAGAGAGATGGGGAAACTTCACTCGAAACATGGTTAGTTCCTTTCACTTGCTACTTCCTTTGCCCCTTCCCCTGATTGGGATTTTACTCGGTTTGTTGCTGTGATTTTATACCGGTGTCTAATGATCTTCCTTTATTATTTCCCTCACACACTTTCCTCCGGATCTGCCTAGCTGCCGTTTGTAAACCCCGAGAAAGTCCAGAAGGTAGGGATGTCTCCTCACTGCCACTAACTTTGAACGCCTTCCTTATCCCCGCTCCGGGGGACTGCCCCCGTCCCCCTGCCCTCTCCCCTCAACTTTCCGCCGCGGTTTGCCTGCTGCCTGCCGGTCCCGGTCCCGGTCCCCATCCCCATCCCCCCCCCCCCCCCGCCCTCCTCCGCGGATCCGCGGCCAGCCGTGGCCGGGAGGCAGCGGGGATGGCCGCGGGGGCCGGGCGGGCTCTGCGGGCGGCTCAGCGGCGGCATTGTCTCCTCTTTTCTAGGTGATAGTTTCGCGGTGAACGCCTCTCTGGCTCGCAAAGGGCTGGAGGACTGGATGGTGAAGCAGAAATACTCCGGGGGCAGCAGCAGCGGAGGCAGCAGCTCGGGACTCCCGCAGGGCTGCCAGCACCGGGCTGTTTGCAGGCTCTCCAGCGCCAGCAGGGTATGTCAGCTTCCTCGCTGCCCCCACCCTCCCCCGCCCCTGCTTTTTGAAACGGGGAAAACCAAAAGCTCTTTCTACATCCCTCTCTCCCTCCCAAGGGTCGGTTGTGCAAAGGAAGGGGTTTCTTTGCCCTAATGCTGCTCCAGGGGGCTGCCCCGTGGGTGGTTTTCTTCAGCCTTTTGATGAAGTTAGGAGCTGCAGAGCAAACTTGGGGCTGGTACAAAAAGCCAGAGGAGTAAGGGGACCTGCCTGCTAGCGTCTGGGCAGTACGGTTAGAACAAAACCCTTCACAAACAGGAACAAACAGAGAATCTCTGGGAAAAGCCCAGCACCCTGCCAATGTGCGCAAGCTTGTGAACCCTGATTGGTGCACAACTTTGTCTGTGACATTTTGGCAGAGGAATTCAGGAAAGGAGAAGTCCCCGAAGAGTGTATTGTTATTTATTTGCTCTTTGCTAATAATGTGTGGCCGACTTTCTTCATAAGAGTTACTGCACATGTCACTTGTCCTGGCAGTTACCACACTGGTCACTTTCCACCCTTTCTTTTTCCTCCCGTCCTCCCCTGTAAAGTTGGGCTGGTGGAAGTGTTTGTTTTGGTTTTTTTTTTCAATGTTGTCTCTTTAAACAAAAAGGCATGATGGGAGGTAAACAAACTTAACAGTTCTTAGATATGGTCCTCATAGCGTTTCAGGGTATGATCCGGAGCTTATTGATGTTTACTGAAAGACTCCCATTGACTTCCGTGAGCTTTGGATCAAGCCCTGAAAGCTTCATCAGTGGAAAAGTAACCTGAGAGATGGGGAGATTGGAATCTGTGCTTCCCAGCAAGGAATGTGGCTCTGAAAGCACAAGCAGAGCAGGGCTACCAAACCTCCTGCAGGCTCTTTGCTTTGTTAGCCACCAGTTTTATTGTCAGAAGCCTGGACATGTCTCATGTCTCAGGAAAAATTAACTTGTAGGTGGAGAATCTTCATTTTAGGTGGGGTGTAGAATATGTGTCATGTAGGAAAAGCTAATGATGACTTTTTAGATTCCACCAGTATTATGTTTAGAGGAGAATAAATTGTTTGGGAGTCACTAGAAGTAAGGCGAAGGGAGTAAGATACTGATATTAAGCGTTTGTAATTGATCAGCAGAATCACTTCATGTTCAACTTGCAGGTATGGTCGGTTGAAGTGATTTTTGTTGTGCTTTACTTGGAGACAATGTGTCCAAAGAAAGAAGTTCTTGTTAATAAAGGTACACACATGTATCATACAGATGCAATGAGTAAAAACATGTGCTTTTAATTATTTTTCATTATCCCCATTTTTGTGAGTCAAGCTTTTTAGATACATTTTGTCTTTCATATACGTATTTTCTCGGAAAGAAGCTCAACTCATCAAACTAAACATAGGTTTAAAATACAAGAGTTAAAGGTCCAAAACTCTGACTTTAGCTTTGTGAAATATGTTTTCTTCCACAAAGACAGTTTGCTTTCTGAAAATAGGAAAAAAAAAATCTTTTGTCAAAGATATTTTGCTATTCACAAAGCTCTTCAGTTTTCAGTTCCATGAGGTCTGCTCAGCTGGAATGACAGTAGAACAGTATTTTTCTTCTTACTCAAGGTGTCCTCCTCATGATAGCTCAGCAATTAGCAAGCCATTAACTAAAAATTAGTCTACAGTTTAATACATTATAAAATTGTAAATAGGTTTAAGTATGTTTAAAAGCACTGTTCCCATGAGGCTTTTTACTGTCATCCTGATGGAGCTGTTTCTGAATGTTTGAAAATATTAGCAATTTATTGCCTAATATATTTGGTAGTATGCATCTATAGCCTGCTAATTGATTTAGTTTAATTGTCATCCTGTTACAGGCACACTGTGACAGCTACATTAAAGTTCCTTTAAAATATGAACTTTTGGTAATGTGGAAGGATGCATTTCTAATCCTGCATTGGAACCAGATGTGCCATATGTACAGTCTTTTTGACAAGGATTGTGGAGTCACAGCTATTGACTCCATAACTGAGATTGCATGACCGTTTCTCTTTTGAGATCTCTTTGATCTCTTGTATAATTATACCAAGATACAAAGCAAATTGTAGCCTAACCTCTTGGCTCTTTATTCACCTCAAGATGTAGAAATACCAGTCACTTCTGCTAATAGTTAGTCATATGGGACTGTGTGGGACAGTTTTGTATTCCGCAATAATGTAGTACTGTTGCACTTGAATCAACCAAGGGCTCTTCTCCTTACTACTTCAAAATTCCTCCTAAAATGTTCAATTAGCTTACAAGGCTCTGTGGAATGGTACAGTTTTACTGTGTCACAGCCGAAACTTTGGCTTCTCCTTAAAACGTGTTTTTTCCCCTGAAATAGGTCCTAATTGCCACGCTTGTGACTTATGGCAGAAGGAGTTAGATCAAACACTGATGAAAATAACTGGATGTTTCTCTGAATGCAGATGACTTTTAAAAAAATAATGGTCCTAGAAATAATTTTCCTCCTAGGAATCCTTAACCATAGTTTTGTTGATGGTGGTTTCGTTTGTATGTAGGGCCCTGTTTGGTGAAATCCAGTGTACTTCCAAAGACCTTTTGATGGGAGAGGAGAGCACTTGGTTGCTTCCAAGTCTGAAACATCAAAGCTTTGAATCATTTTGATTAGAACTTGAATGCAATAGTGAAATCTGATTTACGTTGCTCTAGATAAGCCAAAATTTCCGTCTTGGTTGTAGTCGGACGGCTGTTTTCCTCAAGAACAGACACACTGAACTGTTTTGCTGATGTTGGTCATCCAGGGGAGATGACACTGAAGTTCAGGGGGATTCATGTAGCATTTTACAAGAGGAATGAGTGAGTAATACAGGAAAGCAATAAAATTTCTTTTGTACTCCTCTATAGAATGACTGAATTCACAGTAGTTGTGGAGGGGAGGTCTTTACATCAGTTCACTGAGGGAGTGTTTGACACAAGGAGGGTTCAAGAATACAACACTTTTTCTCTTCCTGAACTGAAGTTTTGAGAGTTTCTTAGTTAGAGCAGACTTCCCTCTGCTGACATGTTGTCCATGTCATCTCCTGCCCATTTGTGTCTTCCCCCCTCCAATTAACTGGAAGAACAGTAACTAGTGTCTAGCTCTTGCCAAATGCATCAGTTATCTGAGAAGGATCTCATAGTAAATTGGTGGTGAAGGCATGAGCCAGGGGAAGGGGACTATATCTGAAATATGCACTTCTGGTGTGTATGCAACTTTCTGTTCTGGGCTAGGAGCTCTGATCTCATTAAACCATTGCCACCTGCCCAGCAGGGGCTGCTCTGCTCTAAATGTTTTAATTACTGTGGAGGCTGAGGGCTAGTGCTGCAGCCTTCCACATCATGCAGAATTAAAGAAAAAAGGAATTCTGTTGCATCCATGAAAAGTACGAGGTCCAGAGTCATCTTCTAGTTTCAAAGCTAATTGAAACCACTGGGGCTGTAAATCTGTTAGAGCAAGTGAATACACTTGTTTTACTGCTTTAAGAATGAGTTAACTTGTGCCTGGAAAGGTTTTCTGACATTGTGGATTATCCTGTATAATTCTTAAGTTTAAATTTATTCGGTGTGTTTACTTTTACAGACTATTTTTGGAGATCAACATTGTTTGCAAATATTCATGTATTTATTTATTTAACTGAGAAGTAGTTCTATGCTAGAGGGGAAAATATTAAATATGACACTTGCTTAGTTCAATTTACTTTTATCTTCAAAGCCATAAGAAATTTTACTAGTTTCTTACGCTGTCTCATTGAGATCTGTGCTTGGGATTGGAAAAAAACTCATATTTTTAATTAAATTTCAAATCAGCTCACAGTGAGCCAAGTTGTAAGTGATCATTTTAGGTAAAATAGAAAAGACTTTAGCTTACCACTGCTGCTGGGCTCTTTAGTGCTAGTGATCCTCATGTTCAACCCTAATTGATAGTAATTAGAGTTGAGTATCTGGTCTGGGAATAATACAGTATGAAATGCTGAGGCACATCACTGCTTCGGAGGTGGGGCTTGTTCTCCATTTGTTCTGTGCCTGTAACTGCCAGTGACATTAATGGGCATTCCTTGCATGGCTGAGAGGAGACTACGCCAGTGTCAACTTCACTGCTCCTCCAGCATGAGCTTTCTTCAAAAAAAAAAAGCCCTTCCCAGTCCCCCACTGTTAAATAGCATGTGTGTGTGTGCATATAAAAATACATAGCCTTATGGAAGACACAGCTGGGTAGGTCATCTGTCCAAAATGAAAATAATAAACAGAAAAGAGACTTTTTTTAGTGGTATGTATCTACTATGGCGTAAAGGCTGTTGAAGTGGAAGATTTAATTGTAGCACTACTTTGGGGTCATCTCATGGGTAGAATGACATTTGAAAGACTGCCTTCGTACTGATATGGTGACAAGAGCAATTAAAACTTCCTTGGGTCCTATCTTGTGTGACTGCATGAAGCGATCTTTTAAACGGAAATATTTTGAAGTACATTAATGTCAGTATTGTATAGATAATTATTTGTATTGACTCTGAGGATTAAAAGAAACAACAGACTCAGCAGTGCCAGATATTGGTATGACTAAAAAAAATATTTTGATGCACAAAATATTGTGCATGGCATTTAAAATAAAATTGCCAAACTTTGTACTGAAAGAGAGAGAAGCAGAATCTTATTTAGTGTTGAAATTTGGTGCCAACAAACCAAGATAATTTAATTAGTGGTGCACATAGTATATCTTGACAGCTCTGGTTTGGGAAAATTATAATATGAATATTAACAATCAAAGAGTCTCTGAAAGTATTAGTGCCATGGTGATGAGATTAGTGGATTGGCCAATACTGTAGCAGAAAGCTGGATTCCAAGGGAATTATCCTTGAATGATACCAGTTGGTGCAATTAAAAGCCACAATTCGGTTGCCATATGGAAAGTGTTAGGCATCCTTACATGGTTTCAAAGCTATGTGCCGGAGGTTAAATTGACATATGAAGAAAAGCATAAATTAAATATTTTGTGTTATGAAATTAAAAGTTGACTTTGCTGGAGCCATATGGAGGACGTGGACTGAAGACAGTCTGTATTTCATCAGGGCTTGTTTTATAGGTGTTTCAGATTTAATGTGGTGCACTTTTAATTTGGCATGTTGATTGGAAAGCTGAATGGCCCGTGAAGTTTCTGCAAGCAATCTCGTTAAAGTAACTTTTTTTTGATCTCTAACAACCCTCTTTCTCCCATGCCTCTAAAGTGGAGTTACTTAGGTTGATGTTTGTAAGAAGGAAGCAAATTCTGTGTAGTAGCTGGGTGAAGTCCTCATGTAAGTGATACAAGCCATGTCTGTTGGGCTACTGATAGTCCCCCTTGGCTTAGTGAAACCTTAATTCTTCTGAATGAGAAGGCCTTGCTTATGGAGTAGGTTTTCTTCCATAAATTGGGATGAAAAATAACAACAATATGTTACATTCTTTAATGACTTAAATGTAAATAATTTAGTCCAGGCTTACACTAAAACTTTGCTTATAACAAAAATGGGAAATTTGTAGCACATGATTATCGACATATGGGAATGTTTTTTACAGCAGCATTCATTAACAGAAGGATTTTCTGTAGGTTTTGTGAGATCTGTAATAAGACCCAGGAGGAGCTCGGTAAGTGGCTATTTGTAGGCACCCTTCAGAAGAAGATCTTAGTTGACTTTTATGGTCTCTTTTGAATTGGGTTATGAACAGAGGAAAGAGAAGTCTCTTGAGTATTGAAACTTTGTAAGAGTTTTTCCGAAGTTGGGGAAATAATTGTTCGGTGATGATATTTAAATCAAAATGGAACGTTGCTCTCTGTGCTGCAGATGTTGGCCTTTATAGAAATCCTTGTGGATGGATTTTGCTTCATGAATGTCAGCATCAAAACCTGCTTGGAGAGTAAATAGTAGATGTTGAAATGTACAAAATACTTGAAGTTTGTTTTGTGGTTTGTTTTTTTTTTTTTACTAAACCACTTTTCTAGTTAATATACTAGTTACTCCGAATACTCAGGAGTTTTCACGCTATGTGATATTTATAGATATCTTTACATGGAAAATGAGGTATAGTTTTAGTTCAAAAAATTAATGTGAAGAAATGGTCAAATAGACTTTCTCTGTGAATTTATTTAGTCATATCTGCCAACACTGGCAGCAAAACTAAGCTTGTATTTACTCCTACAGAGTAACTACAGCTATGGGAGACTGAGTTGGACTGTATTCCATTCAAGAATTATTAACCAAGTTCCAAATGCAAAATCTTCATTGTGTCTGATTTCTGAGCCAGCAAAGAGTGTTTGTGTTGGAATATCTCATGACATTTGTCTTGCAGTGGTGGAACGCCAGCGGTGTTAGCTGTGGTGAAAGGGCTGTGCTGGCGCAGATGCTTTTACTACTGCGTAATCTAAGAGAGAGGGGAAATGACTTGTGTAGGTTCAACTATTGCTGTCCTGGTCTCTCTGCAAGGGCTACAGCCATACAGTGCATTTGCTTTTTGTAAACTTCTGGGTTTATTGTCATCAGAGCAATACGGCATATATTTTGCAGAGTAATTTGCAGAGTGGAGATGGCACTTCTGAATGTGAGAGACATCCTTTTTTGAGTTGGCAAGTCCTGAATAGTTAGTGTCTGGCAAATAGACTGCTGTGGACTAGTCTATTGGCTTGTCATGGGAGCCGGCTTTCAAACGGGCTTATATCTGCAAGTAAGTGTTCAGCCAGATTACTTAATACCCATACGTGTGTCTCTCACATGGCCTGATATGTGCCCATCGTATATGAGAAATACTTCTGGTTTACTCCAGAATAGAATTGTTTGAGGAAGGGAACAATGCAGTCTCATGCTGGGAGGTCCTATAATAGCTGTGGAACTGAGTACCACTGATTTAGTTTGTGTAGTGTGGCCTATTGTATGTTATAGGGCAATAAATGATCCTATTGTTTTAGTCTATAAAACTTTTGGTGGAGTAAATCCTTTTGCTCCTCAGAAGACCAGACTGTGGCCACAGGAGACTAAAATGCCATCGGTGCCTGAGAAGTTCCTCAATGGCCAAGAAGAGCCCTGTAAAAATACACCTAAAAGATCCAGCCATGCTGACCTCTTGTCTGGGGTAATGTCAGACCTTGTCGTTCCCTGTCTCAAACCAAGGTCCCCGCCAAAGGTACACAAGAAGTTGTTGTGCCTTAAATCTGAAGCTGTTGTTAATAAACTCAAATTCTTGTTCACAAGACTTATCAGGCAAGCAGTTTTTCTGCTTTTTGTGAAAGCTCCGAGTTTGGTGATTTTCTCCAATAACCCTTCTTGATATGAAAATTCTGTGGAACTCTGAAACTCATTGACTGTGAAAGGGTGACTTGCTTGTACCTTGAAAAGTGCCATCTACCGGTCTTGCTTTCGGTTGTAATAGACTTGAATCCCTTGAGAATGCGGGATCCTCCCTTAAAATGTGGGAGGGGATCAGTTATATTTTGAGCAAAATTTGCATCAGAGAACTTTTAAGGTGCCTGGAATTTTCAGCCCTGTATCCTTGGGCTTCCAACTAACAAATGCTGGCAGTGTGTCTTGCTTTAGCCTGGAGTTGGATTGGCATGTGGTCAGAACAGTCTATGCACTGTCCATCGAGAGAAATACTTTGTGTTTTGCGATTAGGGTGGAATTTAATGCATTTGGGGGCATTACTGTGGCAGCTTTAGAGGGATTAAGTATATTGAGGTTCCTATTAAAGTATAACATTGTGATTCAAGATCTGTGAAAGAAAATCATACGTGGGTGTTTGATCTTGGGGTGCAGCCACGCATGCTGTGAGGCATAAAATAAGGGGATAGACTCAGTAGGGAAGTGACAGAACAAAGTACTGTCTTGCAGGAGAAATGGGATTTGGGAGCAGCCTCGGGTCTTTTGATCCATACTCTGATGCGGATGATGAGTGGTACGGAGGTGACAGATTTGTCTTGGGGGAGGAAGGAGAACGGTGGGTAGTGTGTCGCATTGCCCTTAGAGATAGTTTGCTGTCTGATTCCCCAAAGGTTTGATAGTGGTAGGTAAGGACTAAGCTGCTTCTTGTCCTATCTCAAAAATCTTTTGAAATTCCAGGACAGTTGGTTTCAAGAGAGTTAGGTAGAGAAGGTAGTAGCTGTAAAGCTAAGCCTTATGTGTTAAATGTATATAAAGAACAAATGCCTGTTTGGGGGAGCGGGAATTTTCCCTGAGCATAGAGTGCGCCAGTCCTGAGCTCACAGAATAACAAGCAGTCTCTGTATTGCATAAGATGCTGCGGTTAAGCCTGTATCAGTGTTTCTGTAATAAACTGCTCTTTTTTTTGAAACAATAAATAATAATTTTGCTTGTGAACTTTCCAAGTCTCTCTCTGTTCACATAGCGTACGTGTGTATAAACTACAGACACTCATTCCCCTATAAAGACAGAACATCATAGTCTAGCAAACAGAATATCTGTCATTCCAGCTGAGCAAAGGTCTAAGGCAATAACCCAAAATATCCTGGAAGAAATTCTAAAAAGCATTGAAGAAATCAATCGTCTGATCCTAGAGGAAGGTCTTTGATGTAATCCTGGTAAGTTTATACTGGGAGCCTGCCTATTTCTTTATGGTCAGCCCTAGACTTTCTATATGAAAAGTGGATCAAATAATTTCATACGCTTCTGCTTTAAAAAAAGATGGTTGATAGTTTTCTAAAGTGTACACACTGTTTAAATGTAGATTGTGGCTTTTAGCCGAAGCCCAGGTGGGGAGGAAAGGCTTTTCAAAACAAGTACTTACAGAAAAATAAATAATACTTTGATATTTTTCCCATGGAAAAACTGTGCCTCATTTAGCCATCCCGAATATTTAATTTTATTTTGAGGATAAACTTCATAGGTTATCTCAGTTAAAGCTATTTTTATTTATGCAAAGCTTATGAGCAAGGTCTTGTTCCTGATGTGGATATGTATGTAAAAGGAGTTTTTCAGAATACCATAAATAATTTACTTTTAAAGGTATATTTTTAAACTAACTCAGTGCCGTTAGGTAAGTCTGGCTTTATCTTTTTGAAAAATTCTGCAATATTTCTCTGTTATGTTTTGATGTGAAAGCCCTGCTGTAGTAGAGGGGAAGCTTCTCATTGCTTTCAGTGGTTTTGTATCGGGTTCTCTGCCACATCAGTGGAAGATGAGGGAAGGTTCAAGTGGTGAGACTAATAGTCGTTCTATCTAGCAGCTGCTGGTGGAATGGCAATGTATTTTCCCCGGAAGATGCAGTTTATCTGATCATGTTATGACAGGTTCACAAAAGTTTTTTCCTACTTGTACTGCTACTTAAATTCCCACTTGTAATTAGCAATGTAATTTTGCAGATAGGTTTAAAAAGCATGTTTTCAGAAAGGCTATTTCCACAGCATTGCTTAATACCCATTAAAATACCACATTTTTATTGTATGGAAGTGTTTTTTATCTAATTAGATTGGTTTGCTAAAGTATTGCACCACAGTCTCATTCTCCTTTTTTTTTTTTTTTTTTTTCCCCCTTCTACTCTAAGGCTGTTTTTAATCGTTTATTTATGACCAATAGGAAGCACACAAAATCTCTTAACTCTGGACTAATGCACAGCATAAAGAAGTAAATGAGATCTCTTCCTCCTAAGCTATTGTACAGGGCTTTTCTTTGAAAGGCAGTCAGTCTTGGATTAAAACATAGTGACGTGTATCAAAAAAGAAAGAGAACAACCCCAGCATTTGGAAAGGAAGTATTGTATTCATTGATGCTATACACATTTCCCTGGAATTTGGTCATCAACCTTATGATGGCACACTTTTCCAGATGTGCTGTTTGATTTCTTGTCTTAAAAAAATGCAATTCAGAAAAAAAAAAAAAGAAATCAATTTCTGTGAGAACTGTGTGATGAAAGTCAAAAGCAAGGCACGTTGAAGTAGCACTGTGTCCTTGGACATTTGCTGTTCTCCAGGAGGGCCCAGCTAGAGTGGGGCATGCAGGTGTTCCCCGTGCTTAGTCAGTAAACATACGGGTGCTGTTTAAGCACAGAACAAACCTCTGCTAAAAAAATTTACCCTTAGTCTAAGGCCACCTCTGATTTTCCCCATTTTGGCAAGACAGAAACCGAAGATGCTGCAGTGGGAAGCCCTGTAGATTTGCCAGTAAATGAACAGCAGACAATAGGTAATGTCCTGTGGGAGCAGCAAAAAGGCTGAGGTCCCTTATTATCTCCGCACCGGTAATCTGAGCCTCCTCCTGTGTGTTTCTGATGGCAACAGCTAAAGTCCTGGTCTCCTCAAAAGGATGAGGAGATTTTCACCACCACTGGGGAAAATAGGAAGGCTTGTCAAATACAGAAGACAAGAAAAATGCTAATGTCGTGCCTTTAGGGGTATGTCTGAAGCAAGGAAAGGGTCCTGGCCTACTGTACAGTCAGAGTGTCTCCTGCTATCAGCAGGAGCCCTACCCATAGGCAGGGTGAGGCTTCCTCCTGCCCTGCTCTCAATAGACATGCCATCTATTCAAAATCTGCTGATACTGTGTATCAGTTACAATATCCAGTAGTATCAGGAACGGATAACCAGTTCTGCCTTCAGCTAGAAATATGTACAGAGACTCTTTTCTGAGATGCGTGCCAGTCTGAGACACAGCCCAGGCCAGGGCTAGGATTTGGCTTGAGATTGTGTTGGCGCAGCATACTGGTGCCACTGGGCTGGGTGTTAATAGCTGAGGGCAGAACTGGGTGGAGGGAAGTAACTCATCTGTAAAAGCAGGCCTCTGATCTTCAGCCTCATCCCTCTGTAGATGAGGGGGGGGGGGGAGGTGTGTATGACCTGGGCTTAGCCATCCACAGCCAGGAATCTTTCTTCTCATGCCGATGGTGACTAACAGTGAGTATTTCGTGTCATACCCATCTGCATGCCAAACTGTATTCTAAGTTTCGTGCAACACTGGTTTGCGGCGGCCCTTCTTGCAGGGTGATGATGCCTTCCTTCCGTGCCAGTGCTGCTTTGTCCAGGTAAAGCGCCCTTTCTCCCGTTGCCTGCGTCCTGTTCACAGCAGGCTTTAACCAAACTTCCCATTCCAGTAGGAACCACCTGGCTCTGTTGTGCAGAGGGTGAAACGGTACAGGTTTTGCCACGCGTTTTTTTTGACTGTGTGCTACTGATGGGACAGCTTTTGGAGTGAGCGATCTTTGTGGGATATAAAGGGTTACGTTGTTGAGGTTACACAGGCGCCAATCCACTGGCACACCGCAGGTGATCTCGGAGTGAATGTTGTTTAAAGCGCCTGTCCCACGGTTTCACAAATGTGCTCTGACCAGAGGATGTTTTTCTAACTTCAAAGGGCTTCTCAGCCTGGCTCGGTGCCTCACAGACTGAGTCCACAATTCCTCTCTGCTCGTGATGTGTTCTAACCATGTGTGATTTTTTTGGTATGTGATGTTTTCTTAAAGCGGCATTGACCTGTGTTCAAGTGAAACTTGCTCTTAAGCTTGTAAACGCAAACTTGTCGTGTGGGCAGTTTTCATCTTAACCTGATGTATGTATTTTTTTTAAGAGCAAGAATAGACATCAAAAGTAGGAGTAATTTATAGGAGAAGAAAAAAAAAAAAGAGAGACAAGATAAACTTGCAGCAGCCTTTTATGCTGCACCATCCAGAGGCTTTTCCTTGAAGATCAAGGTGTGTGTCCTTTGCTGACCGTAAGGAGAGGAGCATATTTCCACCTTGGCACTGCTAGCGTTCCAGTAGGTTACTTTGTCTGAAACGGGTGTGCAAAGGCTGAAAGCAAGGCAAAAAAAGGAGTAGAAAGTGGAAGGAATGTAGCATGCTTAGCAGTGACCTGATTTTAATTTTTTCTTTTTTTTTTTTTTTAAACTATGCCTTCCCCCCTTTAGCAAAGTTATATTAAAATAAACTTTTAGGAACATGTTTGTATGTTTTTAAATATTAAAAGTTTCTTTTTCTTATGTAGTACTTTCTAGTATAGTTTTCTGACGGGGATTATTTTCAGGTTAATGCAAAATATGCTTTCTTTTTAATGCTGAGTCTTTGTGGGCCAAATTCTTTTACTGTTGAAGTCCATTAACTCTCCCTTAACTCTGCTGAGAGCAGGATTAGGCCCTGAAATATCTCCGGAGGTGTGCTATGCTACGTTAGCTACGGCTGTGAATCTGGGAAGATCTCATGTTCCACTAAGTTGCATTGGTGGGCACTGGTTTTTGCAATGTTTGTGCATTCATTAAGGCTAGAAAAAGTGGGCTAGTTTGAGGTTTTAAAGTCATCACTTTTAGTTTACTGTTACTGCTATTATGGGTGGGTTTGGGTATGTTAAAAAACCCAAACCAACAGCAAAACAAACCCTTTATTCAAAGAAAACAATACCTTACAAGCCAGACCATAATACTGCTTGCCAACTGATTGAAAAGGGTCATCTGCTGTGGGAATAAAACATCATAGTGTGAATGGCATGCGTGTGCCATGTGTGAATGAGATGTGACCAACACATCTCAACTGTGCAATGAAGTTTTGCTCCTCATGAGTAACAGTACCGCAATCTAGCACTTAATAATTAACCCAGCTTTCGAATGCGGCTGGATCCCAAGGTCCTCGTCCAGACAAGATCCTGGAGAAGTGAGTGATCTCTAGGACCTAAAGCCCTAACAGCAAACAACCTGTGCGACCCTGCCATCCCATGGTTGTCCACAGGAACCATCCCACCACGTTTATTTTGGCTAGTTTTAAAGCAGGTGGCCAGGATGAATTCCTAGTTTCAAAGTCACAGCTGCTGCTTTGAAATTGTGTAAGAAGGGCTTTGGTTTCTTAACACAAAATAACTGAGCTGCTGTTTGGTATTAGAGCATCATTATTCTGGGAAATGCACTCTTCATTTTAAAAATATCTTCTGTATGGAAGTTGAAAGTTTATACCTCGTGATTATAAGGGCAAAGAGCTGAAAAGGTTCCTTGTTTGACTGATGCCTGTAAACACTTAAGAATCCCTCAGTGACTTCGGTGAATGGAATCTGAAGGTAGTATTAAAAATTAATAGCAATATTAGAAACACCAAGTTACTGCAGGAATCTCTTGTTTGTTGGTATTAAATAATTTTGTGGGGGGATTTTTTGGGTAACTATAAGATATTTCTCTCTTAACTGGATGTCTTTGTGGCAGTTAGCTTAAAAAAGTTACGTCTTTATCATTAAATCTATTAAGAAGTCCAAGTGCACTTTATACCATCCCAGTAATGATGCTGTGATTAAGTAAAAGGAAGCGTTCTGTTACAAATCTGCGTTTCGTCTTCTTGTAAAGTTTTATTTTAAAATGAGCCTTCTTGGGTGACTTTTTCAGTAGCGTCAGCAACAGTGTCAGCAGAATGGTGAATTCGTGTTGCTGCAAGTATAAAGAGAATTCATGAAGGAGTTTGTGTTAAGCATAGGGCTTTTTTTAATATAAAAAAGGATTCTATTCACTGTGGCTTTTTTCTTCTTTTGTATTCCTTGCCACCTTATGATATTATAATGTTTTTTGCCTACTTTCAAAATTTCATAGATATATATTTATAAAAACTATATGTCATGTAAGCCTTTTTCTAGCGTAAAGGAAAGTACATTTTATGCAAGGTACACAGCATGGGGCTTTCTGGGCCTTCAGTCTCATATGATCCTGTCTCACAATAAATATATCAAACAGGAATGAGCAAAATGCACTCCCCTCAGACTGGGTGAAAATGTGCTCTTAAGAAAGAAGCCAAGGGAGGGCTGGTTAGATCCTAGATAGAAAAGCTAGACTTTTCTTCTGAAAGGAGGCTGAAAAAGTGAGTAGGCAGAGGATGGAGTGTTTCTTCAGCTAACGTAGACAGGTTTACTAAAAGATGCAAAGTGCAAAATTAGGGTTCATTTGGTACTGGGGACACGGTCAAAGAAATGAACGTAGGATTCACACGCATATGTGTAACAAAACCATTTACTTGGTTGTTAAGGGGATGGGGTGAAATGGGCACATCAGAAGCTCAGGCAGCAGAGATGGGGTACCTGGGTTGTGCCCTTAATCCTTTTTGCATCAGCCATAAAATAATTTATGTTGGTGTTTTTTATCTTGATAGTACTTACTACTAGTTCTCTTGTCTGTTAGAACTTGCATGTTCTAGTGCAGCACTTCTTAGATTTATCTATTAACAACTGGTGCTGAACCATATTTTATATCCAGGTATATATGGCAGAACTAAATTAAGCTCTCGGTGGTTCAGACACAGGCTTGCCGTGCAATCCTTGCATCTCTGATAACAGGGTATGCCTTTGCTGACGGGGATGACTAGTGTAGCCCCTTGGGTCTCTACTTAGTGGTTGGGATTTTATGGGTAGGATGTCAGTCCTGTTGTACTGAAGGAGGTAGGATAATAGGTTACATACAGCTTTCTTAAGCACTCAGAATCACAAGGTAGGTAGGCTTTGAAGTCATCTGAGATTAGAAGACTGGTCTGTGGGCTTGGACGTGAAGTTGGGAGGTGGTGTGATGTGGGTGGTCAGTTGGATAACCATTGCTGTGGTGCTACCTGGTCTCTGAAACTCTGAATTTATGGCTTAAGAAAGCGAGAAAGCCACGAAAGAGAAAGCCATGTATTCTAGTCTAGACCCTGTCTTTAGCTGTATATCCTTTCTCAGGTTGCTCAAATGTGAATCTCCACAGAGACCCAAGATAGCTAGGCACTTGTCACTCATTTAGTCTCATTTGTCTTCTCTTTGAAACTACCAGTTTTATCCACTCTTTCCCACTTCCCCAGCAGGGAACTGAGGATAGGTTTTATCCTTCTACCTACCTAAGCTGTTGAGATAGACAGAGAAATATCTAAAGTTCATGAAGAACTTCAATGGCAGCTGTACGCTTACTTAATTTCTATGTTTTTATGAATAACCCAGGTATTTATTACCTACTTTCCTGAGAAAAGTAAGAAAATAAGAATGAAAAAGAATGTTTGAATTCCCGTTGGAGCTTATATAATCCCCCTTTGCCAAAAAAAACCCAAAACCCTCTTACATTTTTTCTTCTTTTGTTCTACAGTCATCTTCTTGAAATCCTTTTGGAAAGGGGTCTTTCTGAACTGTCCAGCTCTCATCACAATCCAGTGGCCCAAGACGTCTAATTTAAAAAGTTTGTATCAATCAAAGCAGTTTTAACATATGGAGAAAAAAGACATTTTACTTCCCACTCATCCAAATGAGAATTTGGAGAAGGTTAGAAGGTGGTGGAAGGGGCATATTTTTAATATATGAGCTGAATCTCTGCCCCTTGTGGCGTCCAAGGACGTGTATTGAAGTGATGTAGACTTCCTGCTTATTGCTGTACTTTGCTTTTGGCCATGCATATAAATTCAGTGCACATTAGTAGGAACATAGGGATAGAGCCTATGGCTAGCATATGTATAAATCATAATAGGTAAATAATATAGGATGAGGAGAATGACAGACTTTTACCACTGTTACTAGATGAAAAGGACTACACAGACATAACTAAAGGGTGGAGGAAAATGTTAGTTAAAAATTCAGCTGAAGACAAGCTCTGCTGCACCAGCTAGACTTGAGGCTTTGCAAGGAGATGATCTTTTTTCTGGGGTTTGCTTGAATAATGAAATTACCCTCTCTAGAAGGTTATTCTTTAGAGCAGCACAGTTTGTACATGAGTGAAATGCATGTCAAAATGTTTACAATGAACTGAAGTGGAGTGGTGAGTCAAAGCGGTAGGCTTTTGTTTGCACTGGCTTTGTAATGGAGAGCCTTATAATGAGGGTGAACTATGCCTCCTATTCTGGTGGGCCTTTGTACTATCTGGAGCACAAAGTGGAGCAGGTTTACAGGTTAATTAACACCTCTTCCCTCCTCCTTGTGGTGCTGGCAGTGATACATCATCCATGGTCATGTTTAGAAATGGTGACCGATGGTTAGCCATGGATATTCCCAAGCTTTTTAGTTGTTGCCACTGGTTCTCTGCTGCAAATGTCACTTGTTCTTTTAAGCAATAGAGCACACAGTTAAATGTATGGTGCTGAAGAGGCACTTATTGTCCTGTTATGAGGCTGGCAGCAGTGAGCACACCCCTACACGTCCCAGCCTGTAGCTTCCCCGCTCCCCCTCCTTATAAATATGAAGGGAATTCAGACAAATTCTGCCTGTCTAAAGAGGATTTAATGGCATCTCACAACCCATTATTATGTATTTAACAATGATTACTCTCAATGTTGAATGTAAGGATGGTTTCAATCTGGCGGCTCAGTGGTTTTGGAGAGTTTGGTCAGTCTGGCCGGAATTACTGTACTTCAGTCTGTGTGTAAGATACGGGCATTTGTTGTTTGTTTGTTGGTTTTTTTTTTCCTCTCCCTTTGGAGACTTCAAGTTTTCTTTGCCAACAGATCCTACTTTCTCAGCAGTTGCCGTGTGCTTCTTTCTGTCCCTCCCACTTCCTCAGGTCTCATCAGTGTATGTGATAGATACTTCTATTTTAACGGCTATTGCCTTTGCCTCAGCTTGATTTAAATGCTGCTTTGTTCAGAAACTAAATCTTGGTGGAGAAACAAAGCCACACCGTGGTCTAACTAGCGGGGTGGATCATCAAGAATCCTTTTGCCATCTCGCATTGGCTAGCACACCATACTACAACATTTGAGGCAGGTATGTATCATACATACTGCCTAGACATACCATACACACTGTACAGATTGCTAACAAAAACACGTGTAGCGTATATGTATTTTTGGAGCGTAAAGAATTTCTCTTCACATCTCCTACTTCCTTGCGTGCCTATTTGTGAGTGGAAAGACGGTGGACCATAGCCCAGCTCCGGAGCAGAATCACTTTGGGAAGAGGACAGTGTGGTGACGCTGCTTGCTGCCTTCCTTGAGGCAGCAGGGAAACTGGAAAGGAAACAGTGATTTGGTGAATCAGAGCTATCTCAGACAGCTCCAGGGGCAGAGCAGTTCTCAGCTGCTGCCTTTCTCGCAGTGGATTATAGGGTCATAATGCAGCTCGCTATGCCGAAGCGGAGAAGCAGTAAATTCATCCTCGGGAGCTGCTTTTTGTTGTCTAGAAATGAAGAATTCCTCTGTAAGAATGTAATGCTTTTTAGCCAACTTCCTAATTCCCATGCTTCAGCAGTATATTTATCTTCACCATTTTCATGCTGTGAATAGAGGAAGGCCAAGAAACATGTGTAAAGGACTTCCTTTACAGCCAATGATATGTGCAGTATAGCATCCTATAAAGTTAACAGGGATTAAGGTGAATGACCATGTGAGCAAGGGAGGCATCCCATCAGGAAATATGTCCGTTTCTGTGTAACAGCTAAAGCAATACTATCTACAGGCTTTGAATCAAAGGCTTGGACAGCTAAACAAAGTTAATCCCCAAAGATGTACTATTAAACTCATTTCCTGTGTATGGAACAAATATTCTAGGAGTTTTGAAAAGCATTTTCCAGCCATTGTTAAGAGAAGAGTCGGGGTGTGAGCTATAAAATTCTGATCTGGGTTCAGACTTTCTCCATATTTGTGGTTTTGGTTTGAGCCTGTCTCTAGTTAGCAGGGATATAAATGTTAAAATTTACCCGCGTGGCTTGAGAGCTGTGCTGTTAGTAGTGTAAATCTCCCTTTTTCAGCGAGTCTTTATTTTAGAATATATTCCTTTCTGCTTGGGTCAGAGCCTTTCTTTTACTGGGCAAACTCTGAATCCTCTGGCAAGGAAGAAGAACTTGACTAGCCCTAGTAGAGCTGCAAGTATAAAGTGTTAATCATCTATGAAAAATAATGTTTCTTATAAATTCTCTTGAAGTGAACGCTCAAGTTTGTATGCCCTTATAGAGAAGAAAGTATATGTCCTATCATGTTATCTTTTTAGGAAAGCTTTCATTTCTTTGTTTCAGCTTTGATAGCTTGTTAAATTTCTTTGCTCAAGCAACTGAAATTGATTGATAGATGGGAAAAGGTTTAAGCTGACTAATGAATATCCTTGGGTTTGAAGAACTGAACCTTAAATGAGAAAGATTAACACCAAGAATTAGGTCCTGTAGTGAGCTGAACTGGTTTGGGGTTTTGTTTTGTGTGTGTGTGGTTTTTGGTTTGGTTTGGGTTTTGGGGTGTGTGTGTGTGTGTGGTTTTTTGTTGTGTTTTGTTTGTTTTAAACTTTGAGCCTAACTACAATTGCAAGAACACCTCTCACTTTGGGTAAAAGAGCTCTCCGCTCAGATCTGTTAGGTTAGATCTGACCGGGCAGTATGTTTATAGAGAGGGAGGTTAGGGCTCCAAATTTGAATTCTTGTCATGAGACGTGATAATTTATGAATGGCAGAGAGAAATGATTACCCAAATGTGAACAGAAAAATAAACCAGGCATTGAACATGCTTTCTCCTGGGCTGTCACCTATTGTATCTGTAGCCTGGTGTGTGGCACTTAATGTAATTTCAGACTAGCTTCATTCTGAGCAAAGGCTGATAATGTGTGAACATGTGTGATGGTCCTGAGGTGATGGCAAACAAGCTCGTCAGACACCGCATGGTGTCTGTTTTCAGAGGGGATTTTGGTGCTGACTTCTGTAGAGTTAGGCTCTGGCAGTTGCGATTGTGTAGCAGAGAATATTACAGAAATGGGTATACAGACATTCTCAAACGCTTGGCACTTTGTCATATATTTAATCTATTTACATATTTCCCGTACCACTGTACAAACAAACCAGTGGGCAGAGTCCCGAAACCATTTTCTCAGGCAAAGTTCCAGTCGATACCAAAGAGGTTGGGATTGAAAATAATCGCTTGTTTAGAAACATTTGAATGTGACCTTTAGATAAATCCTCTTTCCTTTTGCTGACTTTTTGAACCCCTCATTTGGGAGTTACTGAAAACCAGTAGGAAACTTCAATAAAGTTAGGCTACAACCCCAGCTGCGTTGTCACTTGCTGTTCCTTTTGGGGTATTGCAGGGGACGTTGCTTCTTCAGAAACTAGCATAGACCTATGGTATTGTTCCTTTTCCCTACTTCTCATTCCTTGTTGAATTTGCAAGTGCTCCTCTGTTAGCCTTATTAGATCTGTGGGTAAAAGCCTGTGTGGTGAATTTATACGTGTTTCAGCATGGATGCTGAGGCCAGTCCAAGTCTGGTGGTGCTCTGCATGCCTGTAGAGATTTTATCGTGCAAGCAGTATGCAATGTGTGGTTCTCTGCCACCGTTACAATACCCTTTTGTTCCCAGAGAAACCCCCAAAAAGATATTGGGCAAGCTTGAAGAAGAGCTAAGGGTGGTTGAACTAAGATGGCTGGAAGAGCAAATTATTTGCTTTTTGTGTACGTAGGGAAACTGATAAGAAGAGTTCTTGTTACAGATGTAGAGTGAAGGAATGAAAGTGCTTCTATTTGTGATACAGAGTGTTTGCGCATCAGCTGTTTTGGAATACCTATTGCGTATATAAACATGCCAGTAAATACTACTGGAGCAATGACCAAAGGAGAATTTAGTCTGTATTTTCTGAAGTTTAAAAAAGGTTATTTAGAATTGTAAAGGAGTATGATTAGGAATAGCAGCGGGGGAACTTAGGAAAGATTGAGTGTAAAGACATGGTAATGATGATCTGTTTGAATGAGGAAAATGGTACAGGTTTTATTTTCTCTTTGAGTTGTTAAAACTGCACAGATTACATCTCTAACTTTCTCAAGCATGTAATGGTAAAGGGTCTTCAAAGTTGAGTCCATTGAACTCGGTTCATTTCAGTTTCTTCTACTGAAAACATAGAACAATTGTGTGAATCTGTGTCAGCACAATTCAGACTTATGGGATTTTTCGCCCTTTCAGTGAATACCTTGTACACGATACCATTCAACGTGCAAGTGCTCTTACTTTAGGCATGGCTTTAGCAGATTACGCTGACAGCACTTAGTTGTAACTCAGAGCTCTGTCCTTTATAACAATTAATGATCCTTGAAATAATAAATATATAGGAAATGCCAATCCTGGAAGTAATTTTCAATTCATAAATAGAATTGCTTGTGTAACAGCAGACATCTTCCCCTGCTATTTCGTATAGTAGAGCAGAAGTAAAATACTAGAGCAGTAAGGTTTCAGTATCTCAAAGGTGCTATTGGAGAGAAAAAGATCCCTTCTTGAGGAATATATGTGTTGGGAAGGGCAGGAAGAGGGTGATGACAAGCCATTTTGCAATATCACATTTGCTTATGGCTTATGGGGAGTGCTGCAAAGAGCCTGAAGCTTTTAACACATCTGAGCGTTCTTGCCTTTTATTCTGATTGCCATCATTCAGTAGGCAGAAAACGGCTCAACAGGCACAGGGGCCAAAAGCTTGACTTCTGTGGGTGGGCATTGTTTTGGGGCAGAACCAGTAACTTCTTTTTAAGTTTGTTACAGTATAGACCTAGCAGTAAATTAGTCATGACATTAAGAGGGAATGTATGTATAGACATTACTTCACAGAGTTGTCATAAATTCTGCTCTTGCCATATTTTAATTTCCAAGGCTTTTGAATCTCAGACAAGGTGCTATAGATGTAGTTATTAAATTCTGCAGAAATATTTTTATTGGGTAGGACATTGGTTGATGATGTAGCTGTGAAAGCCAAATTCAGAGACTAGCAAAAGGTTCTTTATCCGTGCATTTAGGAGGAAAATATTATTTTGTAACACTCACTTATTATTGAAATACTTGTTTCAAATTCACCTTCTTTTTTTATATATATATATTTTTATATATATATATGTAGTGTCACGGTTGTGACAATGTAGGGTTTATTCTGTTTGTTACTGGTCATCAATAACACACAGGTGGAAGCCCAGCTTTGGAAATAGCAGAGCGGTTCAAACTGACATGGCCCAGCAGACACTTGTTATTGTAGAGTGACCTGAGGACATACTGCCCTTTTTCAGCTTTTATGAATACTCTCGAGGGAAGACACTGGATAGGATATAAAGAAAAAAAACTCTTAAAAAGTTTACACAGCATACTTCTTTCAGTGCAAAAGTTAACTTATGTGGGGGCTGAGTTAGACTAAATATTGCTGAAAAAACAATGTCTAGTTCCCTGCTTTTCCAAGACATTTCCTTCATGTGCACTGAAAGGGGAAGCCATGTTCTCTGCACCTTTCTGTACCGAAACACATGTTGCTAATTATTGGGTTTCTCCTGGGGGCTGTTCTTTTGGGTGGTAGTTTGCCTTTCCCTTTAAGCGTATAGGGACAGCCGATGTCAGAGGAAGCTTAAAACAGGCTGTCTGTAGTGAGGATGTATTGGCAACCAGGCAAAGGATGGAATGGCAAAGTGCTGGCAGAGTTAAACCCCACCTGATCTGTGCCTGGCTAGGGTGGAGATATCTCAGTATCAGGTACCTTGAAGGCTGATATGGGAGTTTGGTTGCAGTTTCGGGGCAGATGGTCTCCGGCTGCTCCACAGTCCTGTCTGCATTCCCTTATACCCCATGGTAAATACAGGGTAATTTGGGGCAGCTTATTCCTTTATTTACCCCAGTGGAAGTGTTGATACGAGCTATTATCATGGAGTGCCTGCCATGTAGCCATACTCTCAGATGTCCTGTCCTAATGTTGAGAAACTACCCCAAAATACTTTGCTGAGGTTCATCTAGTAAAATTTCCTGGCTCTTAGTCATTTGCTCCATACGCCATGATAGCAGAGCTCTATCAGATGGCAGTCCTACAGCTCCTCACTTATAGCTTGGAACAAAATTTAAGAGTTATGTATCGAGTTTAATTTGATGTAGTAATAATTTATATAGTGTAAACATGCTAGATATATATTCTGTTGCTGGAATTAATCAGGAAAAAAAGTCATGTATGTAGAATTCTCCTCTTCATCTTTCTTTTTAAAACACACGCTTGCTCCTGGTTCATATTTAACAGCACTGGTAAATGAAGTTCTTTGCCACAAAACAGGTGTAAGCCACCATTCTGCCCTGCCAGCACGCCTTGGTCATGGCTTGGAGAGCCAGAGCTTGGCCTGTCTGGTGAAACTGCCAGTTGTGTTGCAGACACCTACTTAACAGAAACTGGAAGTGAAATCACTATTTCATTTAACACTGGCCACCTATTGGATAATAACTTTCAGTCACCATAAGATTGGTCTGGATTTGGAACAGCAGCGTGTTATTGAAACTCTATTTCCCTTTCTGATCTGCTGAGCCAGCTCGTCCTCCAGAAGCATTTGGAAAAAAAAAAAAAGATGTGTGGAGGGTAAAAACATGAAATTTCCTGACCTCTTCAAATGTGTTTGCCTGTGTCTTGTTCTCATGTGCACTATTTAAGCCTTCAGTTCACTGTTCAGTCTTTAGTTCTCAGATGCTATTTGGCTTCAGTTTCCATGCGAAGCTCTTGGAAACCAGAGATGATTCGGAAGGGGATGAAACCCTTGTCCTACAAGAGTTCCTGAAGCAGGCAAATGTTTTCCTTTCTTGTTAAGGACCACGGGAGTGCTCTGAACCCTTGAGAGCTAGCTTGGTTCCTCGCTCCTCGCTCTTGACACACACGAGTCAGGACACTTCTGCCAAGAGTTTTATTTGCACTTATGTTAGCGGAAATGTCCCTGATAAGTAGTCATTGTTGAAGTCTCATGTCTTTAACTGTGAAGGCTTTTAATTTTTTTTTGCATGAAGACTGTTGATCCATTTATATTTGTTGTTGTTGTTATATAAAAATGTGAGTGAGGGTTTATCTTTTCCTTTGAGATGTATGGCACTGGCTTTGGAATTGCTTCCAAGTTTATAAAATGAGTCTGTGGTTTAGACTTCTCTGATAAACATTTTTTTTTGTTGTTGTTGCAAAGTTGGATCAGATTCTTGTTGTCATAATGGTTGGTGCACTTGGCAGCTTGCATTTTAAATAATTAGGAGATAAAATTGGACTGTGCGTGAAATCCAGTATGTCTGGTATTTTCTTGCTTTACTTAGTGGTGTTTTTAATCCCCCTTTTAACTTTGAAGACTGATGTAAGGCAGTTAAGAACTGAGGGTTGATAATTTTTTTTGTCATTTCTGAAATCTAGATCCAAGCCAGCTTCTTTTGCAATATTTCAGCCTCACCCTCCCAGGACGCTTTGAGATAAATCAGTGTCGTTATCAAAAGAAGTAGGCCTTTTGTGGTGGTAGCATTGTAACACTAAATATTCATTCTAATTTGCAGAGTTGAGACAATTACATTGAAGTTCCTGATAAACTTTACTGTGGTTTTTGAAGCTTTAAAAGTATGCCACTTTCTTCATTTCATTCTACAGTAGCCGGTTGGGGAGTTTACAGCTCAGATGCATTGGACACCAGATGTTTTGGAAGGCTTATGGAAACTCTTCAGCGCCCTTCATGGCACATGAAACCATGTGACAAACTGAAAGGCAGGCATTGGGGTTTTGAGGGTTTTCTCCTTTCTTCCCCCCCCCCCCCCTTCTTTTTTTCCTCCCTTGCCCTCTTCTTTTTGCTGGACACGGTGCCATGGGAGTGGTGAGGGAGGAAGCAAACAGCAGGCTAAATTGGGAAACATTCTTCCCACTTACGGAATCTTCGCTGCATGAAATGTGTATGTTGAAAATATTCGTTCATATAATTTTGAATCCGTCCACATTGAGCAAAAGGCTCTTAATTCACAATGTTGTTCTGCACCTCTTAGGAACTATTGGTTCCAGTTCTGGTCTAGAAGTGGATGCATTTTAACAGGTAGAAAAGTAATTTTCTACATCATTAGAATCAAATTCTAAAGAAAAAAATACAAACTTTGCCTAACTGACCACAATTTGGCAATATACTCTGCATTCAGCAGAGGGTTAACAATACAAAATTGGTGACAGTGTGGCTTAGGCTATGTCTTCTATATCCAGGTTTGGGAAAGGAGGTGTATTTTGGAATTAAGTAAGTAGATTGCAAGCATCAAAGTCTAACTCGTATGCAGATTTCTTTTTTTTTAATACCTAGTTAACTTCCTTAGGCCAGAATAAAACATGTGAGGAAGGAGAACTAGAAGTTTCTGGTTCTTAGCCAGCTGTATAGCTACAAATGCCACTTCCAAGGAAACACTTTTTTATTAACAGTCTAGCAAATATGCCACAGAAGGATAGTTGTTGCACGTGCTCTTACTTCACATTCTTGTAGATGTCTTCAAACAGAAAGCATAGAAATTCAGGGACTTTGAATTCACCTTGTTTCCTTTGTTCTGATGATCCCTTGAGTATGGAATTGAACGTGGCAGCATGGAAGATCATAACCTTGCTCTCATCTGAGCTGAGTCTGTTCTGAGGATAAATTGATGACTCAATCTGCTTTCTTTTGTCTAAATTCACTTTACTCTCTTTACAGTTGATTTGCTGTAGAGATTGGGCCTCCCAGTTTTTTTCCTCTGGGCAGCTTGTGGGAGGAGGTCCAGACACATAGGCAACTGGCAAAGCAATTTTGTTCTGCTGCTAGTGGCCTTAATTAATTGTGTCTAGATTAATTTGCTGATCCATTTGTGGATGCAGCGTTTGGGGAAGAAAGTAACTGAGAGTGTTGTGTGCCAACAGTTAGGGCTCTTGCCCAAATATGAATAAGAAAACATACGCTAGCTGACACTCTCAGAGCAAGCGTGCTCCCTCTTCGTGCTTATTGTGCATACATATATGCAATTTTAAATGGTGAAAATAGAAGTTTAAAAAAAAACCACTGAAGTTTGAATGGTAAAAATATATACATAAAATCAAGCTGTTTCCTTGTGGAATGTGACTTATGGAGAGAACACCCAAGTTTTAAACTTCCTCCTTTCAAAATTTATGGAAGCCTCAAACTTTCCTCCTTTTTTTTTTTTATATATATATGTCAGGATCCGTTTCAGGATTTAACTTTTTTTTTTAAAACCATGTATAACCCCAGTACATTTCACAACTTGATTTAATGCAGCTTCCATGTGTCTTGAATACAATAGTAACTTCTGAAACCAATATTTCTTTAGAGAGCAGTAAAGTTGTTTCTTCATGACACCAGTAAGTAGTTTTCTTGCCAAGAAGTATATTGTAAGATTTATTAGACTCTCCATTGCCCTCCCCCAAGTAGCCCAGATTTTAGCTTCAAGTAAAGCAAACATGTTCAAAAAGTACTCTTTAACTTCAGGCTAGTCGGATACAAAATAAAATCCTCCAGGGGTACATTACAACTAAAAGATTCACAAGCCCTCCAGGGGGTTTAACTTTTTAAGTAGGCATTTCACAAGTATTTGTTGCATAAACCATTATATGCTGCAGGCTGGGGTTCTTGGAGATTTTTAAAAAATATAAGACATGCAGCAATAAGTGTATTTTTGTGAAAAATAATATCTCATCTTTGCTTAGAAGTGATGTTCTGTACTTTATGTGTTTTCTTGGTTTAATATTTAATATCAGATTTCTTGGGTGGTCATTTTAGTCCACTCACTGCCTTGGGGTGCTGCTGTATGGAAATGGGGATCATATATTCCAACTAACTCCCTTCACTCATTTTTCTAGATCAAGTGCTTTTGGTCTACTGCAACTCCATCTTTGGCAGTTGGAAAAACAGGTTTTGGAGACTGCGAAGGCAAATGACAGCTATTTATATGTTGTTCTTGCATAGCTGAATAGACCAGATGGGCACAAATGCCCTGGAAAGTAGCATTTCAGAGAGAGGAGATAGGTAGCCTTTCAGACATCTGGCCTCACTTTCCATATCTGTCAGAGACTTCCTTGTAAGCTTGGACAAGTCTTGTTTCTGTATTTTACATATTGTTCATCCTTCCCACAAAGATAATTATCCTTTATTTGTCTCTTTCAATTTTTAACTCCTGGGGCAAAGTCCCTCTATTCCAGTGCTGTAGTATGCAAACCGTTGTCTACACTTTTATTGGCACCTCCAAGTGCTACTGAAATGCAAATGACAAATAAGAATATGAAGAATTGAAAACAAGTAATGTAAGACAAAAAAGGGTCCTCTTAAGATTTTAACAGGAAGCAATAGAAGAAGTTTAATCCAACCCTGAGCTTTCCAGAAGTGAATGAGGAGCTGTAACTCAGAGATTTTGGAAGAGAAGCCCTTGAGCATTGCAGGCTACCAAGTGACAAGAAAATGTAGGAAAAGGAGTCTTGATTGTCTTTTTAGACAACTTATTACTTGAAATGTTGCATTTAAATAAGAACGCTGATCAGTTCTAAGTAGAAAGAGTAATAGAAACCTTTGCAAGAAGGGAAATAATGTGTCTGTCAGAGCAGTGATACTCAAATCATCAGACATGAAGGATAAAGACAAAATACCGAAAGCTTCAGAAAAACAGGAAGGGAATATAAATCCCAGCAAATTTCTTTCTTTCCAGATCTGAGTCCCTTACACAAGAAAGAGGAGAGCCCTAATACATGTACGAATACCTTCTTGAAAGACAGGTTGACTGTAAAATATTGCATGCATCAGAGCTGGGAGTCATATAGTAGAAAGTCTTAGGTATTTGATAGACTGACAGAGTTCTTGGTGCACAGAGACGGCCGTCCTGTACTTGGAGATATTTTGAGATCTGAAGGTAGAAGGATAACTACTGGACATTACTGAAGTGACATAGTATTTGTCTTGAAACCTTAGTTTTGGAAACGCACTTGGTAACGTGAGCTCTAGAAGTGGTCACTCCTTACACCTCAATTTCTCAGAAGAGACTAGTTCTGCCTCTTGTTTGCAGGCGCATCCTTATGTCCAACAGGAGCTCATTAACCTCTGACAGCAAGACAGCTAGAAGTTTGTTTCTACTAACCGCTGCTTTCAAAAGTGTAATCTAGGAACAAGCCTTGCTTTAAAGCCCCAATTTGAAGGAGAAAAATGAAGCTTTGCTTGCACTATAGTTTATATACTTCTACCCTGGCTGCATAAAGTTCAGTGGTATATTGTTTGATTGCCACTTACGCTTTGCCTTGCACAGAAATTTGAAAATTATTAATGAGAATGCAGATTTGCTCAATTTTTGATTCACTCCGTGCGCTACATGCTTTATAAGTTATATTTTGCATAAAAGCACATGGCCAGTATAATCAAGGGTTCATCACTAATTAAACTAGCTGGCATGGGAATATGCTGGATTTGTGCACAGCATAAATATTACTGGCTTTAGTGCAGGGAGAAGTATGAAATTGTTCCTGGTATGGGCATGTGCTGGTTCGGGAGGTGACAATAGAAGATACCATTAATGAGAATATGGTTATTGGGGTTTTTTGTGATGTGTTTGGGTTTTGTGTTTGTTTGGTTGTTTTTTGGGCTTTTTTAAGCAGAAGCATACTCCTTGTGATAAATCTCTTTTCTTACATCCCAAATCCCAGCTTCTGTATTCTATTTTACCTTTCCTGCACTGGAGGAGTTAATTATATTAACAGGCTTATACTCAGTTATTATGAGGAGAAGTACTTGGGAGTGTTGGTTAATGAGAAGCTCAACATGAGCAGGCAATGCGCGCTTGCAGCCCAGAAAGCCAACTGCATCCTGGGCTGCATCAAAAGCAGCGTGGCCAGCAGGTCGAAGGAGGTGATTCTGCCCCTCTGCTCCACTCTGGTGAGACCCCACCTGGAGTACTGTGTCCAGCTCTGGGGCCCCTGTAAGAAGGACATGGACCTGCTGGAGTGAGTCCAGAGGAAGCCACGAAGATGCTCAGAGGGCTGGAGCACCTCTCTTGTGAAGACAGGTTCAGACAGTTGGGGTTCTTCAGCCGGGAGAAGAGAAGGCTCTGGGGAGACCTTACAGCCCCTTCCAGTACCTGAGGGGGGCTACAGGAAAGATGGGGAGGGACCCTATCAGGGAGCGTAGAGATAGGATGAGGGGTAATGGTTTTAAATTGAAAGAGGGGAGATTTAGATTAGATATTAGAAAGAAATTCTTTACTCTGAGGATGGTGAGCCCCTGGCCCAGGTTGCCCAGAGGAGCTGTGGCTGCCCCATCCCTGGAGGTGTTCGAGGCCAGGCTGGACGGGGCTCTGAGCAACCTGGTCTAGCGGGAGGTGGCCCTGCCCAGGGCAGGGGGTTGGAACTAGGTGATCTTTAAGGTCCCTTCCAACCCAAGCCATTCCCAAGCCATTTCTAATTCATTGGAAACTTAACATGGAAAGAGGAAAAATCTTAGATAGCTTTCTGGTGAACTTCTTGGCTTATGTGAATTATTTTCTGAAACAGAAGAAAGCCAGGGTGTGTTTGTAGCTATAGAGGTACTAGGATGCTGCCCCAGCTTTGGCTCCATATAGCTCACCAGCTCCTCCATAGAGTACCCTCTTGGTTGGGACCGTCCTCCTAGAGAGTTGATGTAAGATCTAAACCAACTTTAGATTGCATTATCTCTTCTTTGGGGCTAAAGAAGATTTGGAAGGGAGTCAGGGTAACGAACCTCATGGGTTTTCTTTGATCTCTTCCTGACGGTGTGATATGAAGCATTTCTGTAAGACTGCAGAGCAGCAGTTGGTCCTGTGGATGCAACTGAAACTCATTTTTGTGTTGCAGATCCAGTCTCCTTTCTACATTTACTTTCAGGAGAAAGGGGAAAGATTAACCTCATTTTGCTGCTACATATTACCTTGAACAGGCTGGACTGAAATCTGAATAGCGTGCTGCTGAATTCTTGCTGGTCGATTTCTGTGGAGAGCCTGCATCCATCGTTTTAATTTTTCTTTTTTTTTTAATTTTATTTTTCTTTTCCCTTGATTCTTCCTTTTTTCAGTCATTTGAAATAGGGAATGTAACTTGAAACTGGAAGCAAAAAATTTGCTTTGAGAGATCAAGAGGCTTTTAAGCGGCTTACTGGATCAGCAGTTGCAAAGTTATCATGAGGCCTGAACTCTTTCTATGGGTTTAATGGAAGCAGCACAGTGCAGGGGCAAACATCACAACTCTGTGTCCTCAAGGGAAGACTCAGTGCTTTACACATACAAGCAGAACTAAATACTGTACTTTGATGTACTCCTTTTTTTGTTTGTTATTAGTTTCAACCTGTTGGGAGTAAGTTTTTCTGCACTCCTGGTTAAGGTTTCCCTTGATGTTTTGTGGATCTCATGAATGTTATATAAAACTGGAAAGAAGGACACTTCTTGTTAGATGGTAACCTTCCTAATAGCTATAAGCTATGAATTTGTGTCAGTGTGAGTTTTATACAGTTCCATGTGTAAAACAGTAGTTATCATGTGACAGGATTATTGCAGTATGTAATATTTGCTGTTTGCCTGGTACCCTTTGCCACGTTTGGTGAAAGCAGAATGGATGCCCCGTGTCCATTTTGCAGGGCTGGACTGTGCTATTGTTCCAGGTGTTGAATTAGACTCCGTGGGTCAGATACAGGACCAGGACTTCAGTTTTCAGACTGTGTATGTGGTGGGTAGTTACTACAGCACACTGTACCCTGTTGCTAGTCATTGGATCATCTGGGCGTTGCCAAGTGGGATACAGCGGACTTTACTCCTGCAAAAGCATATTTTTAAAATTCAAAATTTAAAATTTTAAGTTGTATGAGCTAACTTGAGGTAAGAGCACAGCTTCAGCTTTACCAGAGGGTTGACTATGCAAGGTCAGCAGCAGCCAGGGGGTGAGTCTATTTAGCTTGCCCTGTGTTAAAAAACCGTGTATCTCTACCTAAGATGTCTCAAGTGCATTAGAAAAAATGAGGCAAAGGGCTGGAATAATCCTCTGAGTTGTCAAGGTTATCCACTGGGGTTACAGACAGTCATGCCAAATACACGCATTTACAAACTCACTAGGATCCATTAAAATAAGTAACCCAACAACACTCCAGGGTTTTTGATTGTTTGGGGGGGGCAGGGGAAGAGGCGACTGCCCCATTTTTCCTGTTGAGAAGGTGTTCCATCGACTAACCTTTGGGTAGGAATCTATGTCTTAATTTCAGCCTAAAATAGTTATTCTGAAATACAGAAACACACCTTTTTAGCAGCAAAAACGAGGCCTCAGAGAAGGAAAACTAATGGCTGGTACATAAAAGCATCAGGTTTCAACCACTAAAATGCCCTGGCTTGACAGATCCAAATCCTGGCAATGTCTGTGTTTGTCCTTCAAAGGTAAATAAATTTAAGCACCACAGATTTCACTGGCTGCAAATCTGTCATGGGAGGGTAAAATTTCCATTTGTTCATCTTCTGTAAGACCACAGGATACTCTCCTTAATGTCCCTGATTTAAATTTTCTCTTTCCCATTCTCCACTATAAAATGCACTGAACTGATTTCATCAATTCACTGAATGCTACGTGTCAGATACAGGCATGTTGAAAACGTCCATGATAGAATGCTGGTATGCTGTGGAAATTCACGTGCAAAATAATAATAAAAAAATCTTTATTGTAACAGCTGAAATACATGCATTTGTGTTGACATAACAAGGGATTTTGAACCTTTCCCAGGGTTTTCGTGGGAGGGCAAAATTTACAGTAAAAAATCTGAATGTATTTCTTGTAAGGTTCTGCAATACCTGTAGTGTTGCTTCATGTCCTGAAATCTGGACTTCACCAAATTTCCTACTGAAACCAGTAATCAGTCTTGCTTAAATAATATCAGTAAAGATAGCGGGACAACCCAAAGCTGGTTTGAAATACTACTGTAAAATCTTTTTCCCAGACAGTATGATTTGTCAAAATAGACACGCTGTGTGATAATACTTAATTTCCGAGAATGTCACATTTTATTCAAAACTGCTGAAGCATCTGATTTTTACATGTTTCAAATGAATCTTTATTTCTAATGTTTGAGCAATTTTTTTGTTCAGATGTTTCAGTTATAGCAAGTAAACAAGAGAGAAGATTGAAATTGGAACAGAACTGTTTGAAAATTATCTAAATAAATCTCTGGATGTTTTGATTGACCCAGGAAGATTTTTAGAAAGAAAAAAAAAAAATATGTCACTCGTGACTTATTTTTTATCTTTCCTTAAGAGATGCAATTTCTCTGAAGTTTTGAAAATTATTGTCCAGTTCTCCAAGGTTTTTGGCTCGCATTACTGTATGGAACTCCATGGTTAACGTCTGCTTTTATCCTTCCTTGTGTATAGAACTATATGCTGTGAACATTTTATGGTTTGTTTGTTACGCAAAATAATTGGGACCTGCAATAATTGTATATGCAGCAGCATTGTAGTGAAATAATGCTGAACTTCCCATGTGCAACACAAATGTTCCCTCAGATCCGAGGACTCACGTGACAGCTCTTCAAGAAGGTTTAGCTATACTTGGCTTTAAAGGGTGTCTTAGCTAATTAGTGTATTAGAGCTCATGGGCCACGGCTTGTGAGTTCAGAGCTTCTGCTAATTAAGTTTTGAATGTAATTTTAGTTAAACTATTAAAGCTTTGTCCCAGGGCTTTTCTCATTAAGCAGAACTCCAGCTCTCCTGGATTTTCTTTGTTCAGAGCTCTCTTGCAAGTGCATGGAGGCACATCTGGTATTGGCTATGGCATTCACATGGGTCTAAAACTGCTGCAAAAGAAACAATGCAATGAAATTTATCTGGGAAAACAGTGAGATCACAGCATAACATTTCCCTGGAGAAAAGACTGAACTTTTTTATGATCTGCCTTAATACTTTGTATGGTACCCTTAACCATCAAACTTCAGGGCGTATGAAATCCCAAAGGATGGAAATGGAAATATTTTTTTGTTTAGTGAAGGCTAGAGTACACCAAGATAATGATTTCATCTCCTCCTCCAGGGTTTGTTTAGGGGCCCAGGCCCCACTGAGTAACACATACAAAAACTGTACAGTAGGTAGTTGCTGCGAATGGGTATGGGATTCAGGAACCACCTGTGACTTGAGTTGCATTGAGACCTCGCAAATCTCTGTTATATTTCTGGTGTCATAATATCACGTTGTTTACCAGCTTTGGGCTTTTAATTAAATTTTACAGGATACTTGCCCACAATATGGATTAGGCCCATTATGTTACTTGGGGGGAAAAAAAAATAATTATTATCAAACACGAGGCTTTAAAATTGGCAGTTGCTCAAATTTATTTTTTTCTTAAGACTTAATAGGCATGTCCAAATGAACATGGCAATTTCTTTAGAATGGAAATGAATACACTGTTTGTTGTATCTGAGATCTGTGTAATAGACTGTGACGTCTCCTGCTGTGATACCAGGTGAAAAATCCCTTTCAAAAGGGCCAAAACCCAACTCTTCCTGTTGGCCTACAATGCATCATTTTCCATGCGGTGGCCATAGCCCCCTCCCTGTGGCACTGCTGCGTGTCGGGGGAGGCGGCAGGTCCCTGAACTTGCACATTGGCTGAACCCTCACGCTCGTGCTGCGGCGTACCACACAGATAAGGAAAGAGAAAACTAAGCTAGAAACGTGGGAGCTGATGTTCCATGGAGGTGAACGGAAGTAGTTCATTCTAATTACAGGCAAATTGTTTTCCCTCCATGTCTCTATGGAGAGCCCTATGTAGCAAAAGGTAGCGGGTGTTACTGTTTGTCTTCAGTTCTTGTGTACTCACTCTTAACGACTTCCTCTCCCTCTGCCCCTTCCCAACTAGTTGTTTTCTTTCCTTGCGGTTGTGTGGTACGTCGTCTTCCTGATTTTTTTTTTTTTTTTTTTTTATTCCCCCCACCCCATACCTGCCTTTCCCCAGATCTTTCTTTTTTCCTCTCTACTTCTCATTTTTCCTTTCTGTCATCTTTTGGTTTTGCTTATGGAGCAAGAAGCTGCTGGAGTGACAGCATGGAGTTTGGACTGCTGTGCTAGGGCTGCAGCAGCTGCTCGCTGCAGTGGTTCAACATTTGGAGGGAGCTGGCAGCAGGCTACCAGCTGGGAAGTGGAGAGGGAAGGCAAGAATGTGGGTTTGGTTTGCCACACGTGAACATTTGCAGCAAACAGTGCCCAGCACCTCTGCATGGAGATCCTACCCTGTAGAGATGCTGACAGATCACGACCTTTTCCTGGGTGTAGCTTTGCTAGGGTGTTTAGCTGTGCTTTTGCGTGTATGATGAAAGTGAGTTTCTTCTTGAGTGTTGAGTTTGGCTTGGAGTTCCTGGATTGGGTCAATCTGAAACTCCAAATGAACTTCAGAAGCTGCTCCCTCAGGAAACTGTAGCCATGGTCTTGGTTTATCTAAACAGTGGGAACTCGGAGTACTCAGCTCTCGGAGAGCCTTTTGGTCGTGTTCAAGGATGGTATTTGCCCTTACCCCTGACTCACAGGCCTGTCCTCTTAACTTCTCTCCCACGTCGGTCATAGTCCTCCTGGTTCTTCCTGGGGCAAGAACTCAGCCTGAGCACCAGCATCGTTTCAGATTACAGCTCTTTCTTCATGTTGTTTCTCTGGCAGCACTTATTGAGACTGTGGCATGTTTTACTCAAATTCTGGGTTTCTTCTTTACTGAGGAGAAACCACACCATTCCCCCAGCTTGGCAGGCTACCACAGTGAGTTAGCAGTCTGAACCTCTGTGAGGCTTCTGGTGCTGCTCAGATTTTTAACCCTTTTATTATGTGCCAGGGAAGAGTTGCTTCTTTCAAGACTGTGGCAAGATAGCTGAGCTCTCATCCTGCCAGGCTGATGGGCTGGTTTTGCATGTCTTTGCTTCCTTTAAATTGACAGCATTGAGAAACAATTTTATAGATAAGGTTTATCTATTTCACCCTGTATTAATTTTTCTTTTCATATATCCCAAGTTAAACATCAAAAAGAAGATAATGGGTTGTTGGTCCTGTAATATCCTGTCTTTACTTACATCTTTGCTATAATCTTTGATTCCTTTTTTTGGGGGGAGCAATTTTTAATGACTGCCAGATCTTGGTGAATACGAGACTGAACACAAGGACAGTGCTCATCCTCCTGCAGAGGAGATCTTTGCATAATGGATGTATTAGTGTGTTCATTAGATGTTGCCTTGAGATGAGACTATAGCTCTAGGAGGCAATAAACAATTTGGCTCTCATTTCCTGCCAAGGACTAGCACCATGTGATTGATGGAAGAAGTGAATGCATCAGCAGATCTATGTTCTGTGTAAAATCCGGTTATTGTATTCTTAAGTTACTCTAATTGTCGCTCCTAAGGAGCGCGATGTCCACATTGAGGCAGAAGCTCACTTTAGTTTGGTGGTGAGATTATTACTAGTAATATTAATTGAGTCTAAATAGTATTTGGCATGATAGTTTGAAACTGCGAGTGCTGTGGATGATTAGAATGCATAGTGTGTGGCATAGTGTGTGGCAAAGAAAATATTCTTTGAATAGCTATAATTGTGGTCAGAATGGGCCAGTGTACACTTGTATGCCATCCTGACTTTTCTAAGGTAAACCACCACTTTCCACGGCCAAAGAATGAATTGGAGCTGGGCCTGTTTCCCCAGACTTTTCATCCTCTTATTCCTTCCCCCGCTTCAGTAAAACACTATATATAGCAGTACGGCAGCAGGTCTCTCCATCAGCTCTGTTACTGTGAGGCTGCTCATTCCTGGCTGTGCTCAGTGCAGAGCTGTTTCTTACAGCAACCTGGTGTTATTATTGGCATATCATTGAAAAACGTGCCACAGAAAAGAAAGCACCTTGCTGAAGTTGTCTTGGGAGCCTAGTATTATAAGAAGAGCAGTTCTCCTAAAGCCATGGGCTAATACTTTGTTTAGCTATATTAGGTCTTTGAACTGATATTTTCCTTTCCTACCTCTACCCACTTTTTCTAATTCTTCTTTTTTCCAACTCAGCCTCTAACCTCAGCCTGTCTTGGACATTCCTTTTTCACTTCCTCTTCCATGCCTGCTCGCTCTTTCCATGTTCATCTATGTCCACATCTCCGCTCTCTGAAAAACAGCAGAATTTCTTCTGTGTCCTAGAGCAAAGTTATACCATAAGAGATTTCTGCTCCAGCACCACCAAAGCTAGACCTGAGTCTGCCGTTTCTCTCTCTTCCTCGTATGCATAAAATATCCAATATAGAGATGTGGTAAAGAATAAAAGTTTAACTTTTCTTTGAATAATGCTAAAACTGCCTGGCACTGTGTCTGTGTCCATGCAAGGAGAGTGACAAAACGAGTATTATATGGAACATTTTATCATACTTCTGTAATTATGTACACCCTCAGGGTCACCATTGAGGAGATGGGTTAGACGGACTTCCACACTATTTCCAGCCTCCTATTGAACCCTTACGCGACTGGGAATAAGTAGTTTCACTTATTTTGGATCTCTTTTCCACTGCTGTGTTTACTTATGTCTCTCAACTATTAAGATGGTGTATGGCATGATGTATCTTCCACTTGTATTTAGAGTCTGAATATTATTTGGATTTTTAGACACTTCGAAAATGCAACTGATATTTTCAAAGTTTGCTTAATTGTGTAATCAACTGCATTTCTGTGGTCATAAATTTCTCTGTTGTCTTAGCCATGAAAGATGTTCTTGAATCTCTTGTATGTTCTGTTCATTTTAGAGGAAATAGACTCCCTTTTGTATATATCAGATTTGTTTAATGGAATTAACTGTCCTCCTTATCAGAATTATTTTGATGATTTAATCCCTCTGGAATTTGATAGGAAATGTAATCTTGTTCTTGTATGTAGCGCTTTAGTTATGATCTTCACAGCTGTGAACTGGCTTTCCCTTATGCCTGTCTTACTTCCCCTGTCTCTGTTAATACGAATTTGGCCAAGTGTGGTTTATAGTTAGATTTCACGCTCATTACAGTGTGACATGAACTGGTAGCCTGCTGAAATGGGCATTCAGAGGCTTAAGGGATGGGAAGGCTTGCTAGTATGTTCAAAAAATAAACACTGTGAGGAAGTTTCTTCATTAGATGGAGCTGGGAACTGTAAACCCTGGGAATTTGAGAATTATCTATGTACATATCAGAGCACTTAGAGCTAAACCAGGGAAGGTGTGAGATTTCAACTTTAAGTCATACCTGTCAAGGGTTAATGGGAGTTGAAGCTGGGCTACTTCCTTTGCAGCAGTATCCTTTTACATACATGCTTTTAAAAACCTGCTAACCAAATACAATCTGGCCCTTGCTTAAAAACCCGTTCTCACTTTCCGAAGGTTTAACTAGGGCTGTCTGTCCAAATCTGCTCAAATACCATTTGATATCACGTGGCAGAATCGTAATTACCAGTGCAAACGGCCACAGATTTATCCTACGAGCAATGTCTTCCAAGAGTACATATCCTACGTGACATCTGAGCTGAGAGCTAAGGATTATACCCGCTTGGAGACGTTCCTTTGCAACTTCAGTTTCCCTTAAATTTGGTATTTGTATATGAATGTGCCCAACATTCTATAAATACATTTAAAAAAAATAAATATCTTTTCTTGTGTTTTCCAGAATTTGCCTTTATCATATATGTTGTTCAGCTTATTAATTTTTGATAGAGAACATCTGATTGCTTCCATGATTGACACAATGAAAGCAAAACTCAAAACAGAAATGCAAAAACACACACAAGTTGATTAAAAAAAAATATTATAAAATGAATTAATTGCATTTTTTATGAATTTTCGTTTAGGAAGATATTTTGCTGAATGGGAGCGTAGATTTGTCTGTTACAGCCTTCTCCCATGACTAAGTTTGCTGAAGGCAACTGTTCTCTTTTAAATCAATCCATGAATGAGTATCAGGAGTGTTGAGAAGAGCTGTTAGCCAGAAGAAAATTAGGTTGTAAAAGTAAGAGTTCTACAGGTTACCAGATGTGTGTGAGTTCACCCTCATTTTAAAGTTCAAGGTCTGATAATCCTTCCTGTGTGACAGGTATGAATGACTGCTCAAATCGGATGGGGGGATATGTGTAAAAAACCGGCTGGCCGTTTCTAGTTTTTCAGGCGTATGGAGAATGGTGGCCCAGCCTCTGGACTCTGTCATCTGACTGCGAGTCCAGGGCGTGCCAGAAGACATGTAGTGCCTGACTGTACCTCTAACCAAATAGGAGTGAGAGCTCGTTTTCCTTTTTTTGCTTTAATTAAAGATTTTTCTTCCTAAATTACCTAACAATTTTTCAGGCATCTTGTTAGTTCAAAAAAATCCCTCAATGTTTGTAAAACAGGGAGAGATAATTTGACTCCTGCCTTTAATGTAACCACAGCAGATGCTGCTAACTATGCTCTGCTTCCCAATGAAGTCATTTACCTTGAAGATGAGAAGTGGAAACATATTGTTTAAATAGCTGACTTGATTGCTCAGAAATTAGGCTGACCAAAATGAGTTGATGACTTGTACCTTAGGACTAGGCTATTAAACAAAACTAAACATACAATAATACCAGTAAAAGCTGTCTGGGAGAATCAGGCCTCATTGCAATGGGGATATTATGAGTATTTTTTTAAGCAAATTAGCATGCTGAGTCAAGCAGTAATGAAAGTAATGCTGCGATTTGCCTGCAAAACTACCATTAGAGGTCAGGAATGAAAATAAGTGGGAAAACCAGCAGAGCGCCAAAAAAGAAGGTACTAGAGGCAATGAATATTGTCTATAACAATGAATAATAAAGACAAAGGTGCTGCATATGAGACCATGCAGAAAATTTTTCTGGATACGTTAATGACTTGAGCAGTCAAGAATTTTGTAAATTATAGCTAAGCTGAAAGAGTTTCAAATGCTCAACTCTGTAAAGTTGGGGTCAAACCCTGCAGTACCTGCTCAGATAAATGACCATAGTTGTCTTTATTTTATGACTTCCGCCTTCTACAAATAGGAAGTTCATTACTGTTTGGTAATGGCTTTGTGATCTTATTTAAACAAAGTGGGCATAGGAAAACTTCCAGATTTCATACTACTCGCATGCAGAATCTGCATTTAATTTACGGTTACCCTTTGTCCTGCTGGCACCCCTCAACACAACTGCCGTGGCACCCTGTGAGTACTCTGTACTTCTTGTCATGTCTTGAGCTCAGTTCATCTCAGCTAACTTTAGATGTCTACAAGGTAAATGGTGACATCTGAGCTAGTCATGCTGTCTCCTTTCACCAGTGGAAAGAAACAGAAACTTAAGCAAGGTCAGTTTTAACACTGGTGACTGTTTCTGCTAAGCCACGTGAGCAGGAATGTCTGTTTCGCTGTTTGTGTTCCACAGAGCAGAATGAGACCTCGCCTCTGGCTGGCTCCTCTGGGTGGTACTGGTATATCTAGACCATGGGTGAGAATTTTCTTATAGCATTGAGAACGTTGTTATTTTTGAATATATAGCAGGAGGTAAGTAAGGTAGGATTAGCTGCTCAGTGTCTAGCTGCTTTGAAATTTTACAGTTAGTTGTGCTATTTTAACCAGAGGAGATATATCAGGTTTCCATGGATAGGCTCGTGTCCAGTGTGTTGTGCTGGAACTCACTGCTGTGTCCAAAACTGTCACCCTTGCTGAGGGAAAACAAAAAACCCAACCTTGTTCAGTGGCTGAGAAGGAAGAAACTTGCCAAAAGAAACACTGCAGTAAAAATCTGGGAGACAGTGTGTATTGGTTATGCATATGTATAAAAGGAGAAGAGCAGATGACAGAAAGAGGGAGAAAGGAAAGCTGCCGACTGTCCTCTCTTTATTCATTGCTGCTTTAAGGAAGGCCATTAAGCTGGAGAGCAAATTGGAATGTCAGCAGCGACACGCAAGCATTAATCTTATGTATCTGAAAAGGGGTAGATTTGGGGACCTTTGACTGCAAAGCTTGGCCTCTGTTGCACTTTGTTAAGTGTGGGTGTTTAAGGGAGAGTGTGTTTGTGTGTGCATGTGTCAGAGAGAGAGAAAACAGAGGCCCAAGGACTTATCTTTGCAGAACCAGAACATGACACCCACTATCAACAGTGGGTGCATCTCCTCTACAGATAGAGGGGGTTTGTCCATTGATCATCTTGTGTGTGTCTGCAGCGTTTGCCTGTGTGTCGCAGCAGTGGATAAGCGCTCTCAGTACTTCTCAGCCCTCTGCTAGGACTACGACTTATCCCGTATCTCTTTGTATCTGCTTTTTACATTGAACAGACTGAGAAAATCCTTGCCTCTTCCCCAGCAGCACAGGTCAGAGTAGCAGCTCTGTTATGTTAGAGGTGAGATGTGTGCCAGTAGGACGGTGTGTGTGTGTAAATAACTTGGACAACTTTAAGCTATACATCTTTTTCCAGAGTGGTTCAAAATATTGAACTTCTTTTTCACCATACGTTTAACTAGCAGAGGGAACAATAACCCTGTCACTCTGCTTTGGAAGGGTTATTGGCCAATGGTTACAAAGTAGGTGGGGTTATAAGAAGTCCTGGGTTCTTTGATGGGTCCTCTCCAGCTCTAACTTCAGCGTGCCATGCTTTGTCTTGAAAATAGCTTTAAACTTTTTCAACCCCCATTGCATTCCGTACCATCCTATCACCTGCCATCAGTGCTCACTACCGTAGCTAGTTGTGATACTTCTTTTACGAGGTTCTGTTAATGTCTGTAAAGCAGTTCGTACTTACCTTCTGTCATGGATTTCAGTATTTTCTTAATATCTTCCCAGTGGCATGGTATTTAGGGACAAGATTTTTGTCTGCTGAAAGACTTTTCACTTGAGAGTGAGTAATACCAGTGATTGAGACTTTTTTGAACAAAAGATGCTGTCAGCCCCTCGCAGGAAGGAAGAAGTGGTATAGGTAAGGGGGGGGGGGTGGTGGTGGTGGAATTCCTTCCCAGAATATTTGTGCTTGAAGTAGGAGGAGCTGCTATCACTCAGATCTTGAGCTGCTTTATTGTAGCCTGGTCTTCCTCTTTGATGCCTTTTTTTCCTTTAGAGCCCTGTAGTTAATTAACTCACTTGATTAAAAGCAGAATGTCCAAACTCACGGGTCACCACACTTGGGAAGTTTAGATGTCCTGTTTAAAAATAGGCATCAGCACCTGATACGCCTTTTGAAGACAGCGGGAGCCAGTCCTGCATGAGCTGGCTAAATATAGCGGCAGCCCCACCACTTGCTGGGGAGATTAATAAAGGGAAGAAATTCCATTTGGGCAGGTAGGGTGGAGTGGACCCAGAAGATCTCCCAGCTGTGCTGTCTGGTGACATGGGATCTTAGTAAGAGGAGAATTGCTTTGATTTTTATTTTTTCAATATAGCGGTATAGAGAAACTTGCTCTGTCAGATGTTGCCAAGTTATGAGCAAGAAGGTTTTTATATACCTTTTACTCAGTTATTACTCGGACAGAGCATAAGTACTTGAAAATTCCTTTTTACTTCATAGCTCCTCGCAGAGATGAGCCGTGCGTGCAACCTTCCCTTAGTGAAATAATGAGAAAATTAAGTGATCCTAATTGCACAGTGCACCTTGACTCCACGTTTCAGCTGTCCTTTATTTTAGTTTTATATTTACTACCATTCCACACAGACCTATTTTTTATCTCATTTGCATTACTATAAATCACTGGCATCAGCTGAAAGAGACAATGAAGGTGAAGTTAAAGGAGCTGGACTCGTGAATTACTTAAACTGAAGTTTAATTCCACAGTTTTATTTCTTGTGTTCCTCACTTTAGGCATGTGTTTTAAGTCTGTGAGATTTGGCAGGTTGGAAGGTTTTGAAGTATGTTGACTTCTGTACATAAACACAGGGCACCAACTGTCCAAAAAAGGAGAAGCTAATCCAGTGAAAAGGCTAAGATCTGAAATGAGAAACAGTGGGTAGGAGGAGAAAGAAGCAAGACTAGCCAAATTAAAGATGCAGGAACAAATTCTGAAGGCTGACAAGTAGCATTTGGAGTGCTTTTACTCCACACACTTTCAGTAATCCATCCTCAGAAATAAAGCCTGAAAAGTTTCACTTGCATCAGCCAAAAAAAGCTTTAACTGCAGGGGAGGAAGAGTACTATTGTGGAATTTTTGATCTGTATGATCAATATAGACTTCCTTTGCCAGACTGAAAAGTTAATCTAGCTTTCCAATTTTGGGCAGAGTACTGCTGAGTGTAATGTCCTGATATCTGCAGTGTTGTCTGCGGGCAACACTAGAGTTTCTTGTTGCTGCCACAGTACGCTTACATTTCAGAAGTGTGAGCACTAAGTGTCCGGGACAGTTTGGAACAGCGTCAAATAGTCTTCTGCTGCTTGGGAGAAATTTATAAATCCTTGATATGTCACTAGAGGTGTACAGTAAACTCAGCGTTGACCAGATTTTGACATACAATGCAGTACAGTGGACCACTGTCATAATTCAGATTCATCAAAATCAGTCAAACACAGCAAATAAATCAAGGACCAAACACAAGCAAATAAATCTGCCAGAGACAGCGCACCTCTGGGAGTACGGCAGTTCCAGCAACTGAGAAAGACAAGGTTGATTATTTACCATTATATTATCTCTGTACAGACATAAAAATATGTTGTTTTAGTGTCATTTGACCCTATCATTGCATTCAGTGTACAGTGAACAGCATATGGTTACCATGTACTCCTAATTATAAAGTAGGTTCCTTGGGAAAGCATTATATCTGAAAAGGAACTTTTAAACCTTGATTGGTAGGCTTAGTATTTGAAGTACGTGATATGAATAAATCTTTCACCTTTGTATTTGTAGATTATTTCATCTTTTCTCCGAAAAGCTGATATTTAGAAACACACCTATTTACTGCATACAGATGTTCTGATTTGGGGACCCTCTTCACATAATAATTTGGCCACTTTGAACTTATGAGCTTTTTTTCCCCACAGACCACTTGAAGCTGAAACAGATGCCGGCCTGACCAGGAGGGCATGCTGATGAACACCAGACTGTCTAAATACTAGCAAAAGGAAAGAACACTGATACGAAAGGGTGGGGGGAAAGATACCTTGAAAAACCTTCTATGGTCTCTGTATACATGGTCAAAATACCCGAGCATTGTTCAAACACACGTAACGCAAAGGTGGCACTCTTCTCAGTAAGCTCTGTCCTGTATTTCCTCCCAGTAGATGTGAGATGCAGGCAGATCCAACATTTCAGGTGGGGCTGAGCGCCAAGATTTCTTTGCTTTAATTTCCTTAGTATCAGTTGCTGATGGAAAGCGTTTACCAATGTCCCCTTCTCCCTCCACACAGAAATACTGCTGTTGTACTAATGCCTCTCTAGGAAATAAAAATAATAATAAAAGTGATATGGAGCTAATTCTGTTTTATCAATGTTGTTGCTAAAGATGGGTGGTTTCAGCAGTTGCAGGAAAGGCTTAGATTCCAGATAAGTACCACAATTGAGTGGAGAAGAGTCTGAAAGAAGTACGTGTTCCATGGGGACCCATCATATAATTCTTGCCTCTTTCTTAGGAAGGGAAACAAAAGCATATTTCCCAGGTTCTGCTGCCATTTTGTCCATTCCCTATTTATTCCTTTAGTATGGAAATACTGAGAAACGCATCCCAACGACCTGTCTGCATTAGACAAAAAAATACATGTATTTTTAGTGCTTGTGCTGCCCCACCAGCATCTTGTTTCTAGAGAGCCTCATGTAGAGCTGCTCCCATCTGAGATAACCTGGTGCAGTGAAGGCAGGGTGGTGCTGGTCCCTCCAGGAATGCTTTTTGCCTGGGAAGAGGAGGAGTTGTTTGCACACAGGACAGCCAGGAGCCTGCTCAACACTCACAGGCTGGTTTAAGCGGTAGTTCAGTGCTTAATGCGAGGGGGTTCCAGCTCATTGCCAGGGCATGTAGGCATGGCTGCAGTGCAAATAATTATTGTTACTGGCCTGTCACATTTCAAGAGTAAATAGACATGGAAGCTAAAATGCCATATTAAGTGAAGTTTGAAATAGAGGCAGCAAGGAAGAGCTGTACAGCCATACTGCATGGGGGAGCACATAAAGACTGTCAATCTCATGTACTTTCAGGGGGTCTTCCTTTGTGCAGCACGTTTATATAGAAGTTAATACTCTCTCTGTAAAAATCTACTTGTGTTTGAACCTCGCGGGCCCTCTTGTTAAAAGTTTTTCTGTTGGGAAGCTTGAAGATAGGAAAACTCCTTTTCTTTTCAGAGTATATGCCCGTAGCATCTTCTGGATGGTCAATCTCCTCATTTTTCCTTTGCAATCACATCCTTTCTTCCTTTTGTGGAACTGGGTTAAGTATTTCAAGTGTTGTATTAATCTTTTTTAAGAAACGAACATGTGGTTGGAAATTGTCAAATTTCAAGCTGGCCTGGGTGGTGGTTATTCTCCCAAAACATTGACAGTATTTCTAATGGTGGCTTCATTTTTACACAGATATTATTTAAAACAACAAAAAAATTCATCCTTTTGAATTTCTTCAAAACCACGTTGTCTTTCTGCCTCTTTGCCCTTGAAAGTAGTCACCCAACTCTGAAGTCTCATGAAATAGCAGAAAGTCATTTTTTCAAATGACAGCTGGTCTTAAGAAGATATTTTCTATTGTCTGTGTTCCTAAAAGCAGTAGTTCTGAACTCTTTTCAGAACTTGAAGCTACTTTTGTTTCTGCTGAAATACTTGGCTTCATCAGATGTAAGAGAAAGATTAACAGAAATACGAGGATAGAAGGTGAAGACAAGGAAAATATTTAGTAGCATTGCTAGTTTTAAGTGTTTTATAAAGCTCCTGTTGTATCACTCTTTGTGTAGTCTGTGCTCCTGTGTAATTTCTAAATGTGTATATCTCATGAGTTAACAGTAAGGAATCTATTAATTACTTCATTTAACAGGAGTTGTTTCTTTTCTTGGAGCTTTCCCAACTTTTCTTTGCGTCCCAAAGAAGGTGGATAGAAGCTGTTGGAAATTTGCAGCATTGCCCTACACTGACTGTGGAACAGATAGGTAAATCCTGATAGCCCAAGACAAATTGCATGCAGTTGCCTGTCTGTAAGAGACAGTAAAATACTGGAAAAATATTTCTTTGCCAGCACCTTTCCCACATTGATTCATCTCGTTCCAGCAGCTTAATCATGGCCATTTGAATGTGCCATTGCAGATATTAATTCAGTTTGACACATCCATTTTCCATACACTTGGGAAGGAAATATCTTTCTACTGGTTCCCTACTTGAAGACAAAAAGCAAAACAAAAAAGAAAGGAACGTTATGTGATTGGTACCAGCACCAGTTGCTCTATCTGTTTGTGAGTTCTTATTCTTTTTGAAATAAGCTTCAGTGGCAAGAGAGGCCTTTAGACAATCAGGAGGGGATATAAAAGAGTGTGCTTTGTTTATAGCGAGCAAAAATAATTGAGCTTTTCTGTTGCTGCCTGAAAGCCATGTCTCCTGTTTCTGGGACCTGTTTACTGTGTACTGTACAGAGCCTGCAGCCTTTCTGCAGCAGATCGGGACTCCCCTCGCCTTTCTGCTGTTTCCTTTTTTATGGTTGGGCTTTTGAGCAGCACTGGTATGCCCCAAACACCTGCCAGATTTGCATATCATTCTTGCTTGGCTTGAGCATCCACTGCAAAGTTGGCACATGAACTGTGGAGAAGCAGGGCTAGTGTTTTGATTGTACGCCAGAGCCTGATACTGAAATAGGCAGTGGGAAGGAATCCAGTAATTGTTGGCCTCTGATCAATGAAAACTGTCGTTAGGCCAGTAAATCGTCGGTATGTGGGCTTAGTTCTATATATCATCTTTGGGCTGGTGTCACCCTGACTCCAGGACGAGAACATTATCAACATGTCATCAAGTCTGCCGGGAGCTTTTTATTACTTTTTCTCCCTTTGATTTATATCCATTCTCAAATTTCACACAGGTCAGGTTCGACAACACACTGGAGGGACGTTGAGGGGATTGTTTCTTTGGTGCAGAAATAGATTTGCCAGCCCCGTCTCGCAGGGAGCGGCTCCCTCTCTCCCCTCTACACCCCAAATTGCTGCTGGGAGAGCTCTGGCCTGGCACAGCCTCCCTTGCTCGCTGCTAATTGCAGTGGCAGGAAGCAGAGCCTTCCATTATCTCTGCTCCGATTGTTCACTGGGATTGTGGTGAGACAACACCTGATTAGCTTTGGCCTTGTCCACACACACGAGTGGCACAACTTTAGTTTAAATAAACTGCGACTTTAGTTTGAATTGAATGGTGAAGCCTCCATTGTGGGCATTAAGGATTTTGGCTATCTTCTTTTTTTTTGTTTGACTTAAAATGGCTCTGAATCAATTAAGCCAAATAAAAATAAACGGCACAAAACAAACATCTGCATGGCTTTTTGCATTCTAACTCAGTTTTAAACTTCCCGTTTAAATCCTGCAGAGCTGTCTTCTGCAGAGAAGCCCCTGCGCCCTGCAGTGCTGCGGGAGTCAGGCTGGAGCAGCCACCCCAGCAGGGAGAGAGGTACCAGCTCTGCCAAAATCCTCCGCTCTTGCCATTGGCAAGCGTAGGTCTCTACTGGCTACAAAAGCTGCAGTTTCTGTGGCTTTCCGTGTATTTTTCTAAACAGGTAAATGGATGCGGGATAACGTAATCTCTTCTTCAGGGTAATTTATTGCAGAGTAAAGACTTATTCTGCGCTAGTGCCTGCAAGAGGAAGATACATTGTTAAAGCAGTAAAAGAATAATCGTAATTGTGACCAAGACCTAAACCTGCTTTAAAGGAAATCATGAATGTTTTCAGCGTAAAATACTGTCCTTCTCTTTGAGCAGGAGTTGGGGAACTGGGTGGTATTTCTTCAGTGACTTTTTCCTTTATTCCTAACTATATCCTGTATTTTCAAAGCAAAGTACGGTTATTTCTCAGTTACTGCTTATGAGAATTAGTGTTTAAAAGTATGTGGTGTATGCAGTTAAAGCCTATTGTAGTGTAAAAGTTTGAATTCAACTCCTTTTGCACCCAAGTAACAACTGAAATCTGGAAAAGATTGTAACTGAAAAGAATTTCGCCAGAAAATACGGATGTTGCCTGTTGGATTAGGAAAGTAAAACAGCACGTTCAGAGTTCAGGCTGAATGCACAAGTGGCTGCCGTGTACCAAGGGATTATATGCTGCTGCCTTCTACATGTAGGCACAGCAAGTCCGGATGTGGTTAAGAGTCCAGGCCCTGATTTTTCCCACATTTTGCTGAACTTGAAATGTCCTGTTAAACTCTTCTGTGGATTCCTTCCTTGTATGGAAGATAGCTTTATTTAAAGGCAAAGTTAGATAAGAAGTTGCTGGTTAACGTGAATGGCTAGAGTTTTACAGGCTGAGTGGCTTTTCTGGAGACCTTTTATTTGAACGTGTAAATCCTCATTAAGGGACACTCTGTTTAAATCTGATCATGGCCCCATTTCAGCAAAGCACTCAGCGCGTGCTGAAGTATGCGGGAAGTCAGTGAGATTACTTGGATGCTTAAAGTTAAGCAAGTGCAGTACCGAATTGGGATGTGCATGAGCACAAGATTAGTTGCTACAGGAGTACATGCCTTATTACTCGAAGTTAAATATTTTGAATTCTTTTTTAACCTTCTTAATGGGAAAGTGAGTAGGTTGCCTTGAAACTCCTTTCTTGCCAAATTCCATTTCTTAAATCAAAGCTCACATTTGAGTTACATGACCGCAGAAAGCATTATAAACTAATAAACCTCTGCATTTGTTTACAGTTGTGTAAACTGAGAAACAGACAAGCCAGTTTAACATTTCTTTGTTCTTATTTTTCCTTTTCTTTTAGTATTTACTGTCAGGCTTGGGCCTTTGAACTGTGTTCTTTCCTTGGCCGCATTATGCTCTTCCCTTGCTCAAGCAGGCGGCGGGGGGGGGGTGGCTCGTGCCAGCTGCCCGTACCAAACTACACAGCTAGCCTTGTTACCTCTGTGTGCACAAACTCTCTTCAAAGGAGCTACTGTCTTCTGTCAGTACAGTTTAATATGTCCACAGTGACGCACCTACCTGACCCGGTCTGTTATCGGAAGGCTTAAATGCAGCCCTGATCACAGAGGGCTGCACGACTGCTTCTAAATGTCACAGTGTGGTGACTTGCTCTGTGTATAATTAGGAAACTCGTCTTCTCCCCGATTCCACTCCTGCTTCAGTGAGAAGAGCAGAATGCGCGTTGTAAGCGGAGAGCTAAGGCTGTACGTGCAAGGGCATAACAAAAATAAATACAGTGATAATACATTAGGGAAAAAAAGAGCAGAGGTCTCTAAACAAGCTTTTGTGTGTTATCTCCAGCAAACTTATAATAGAATTCACAGCATGAATTTGTCGATGTGTGTGATCATTGGCTTGAGCATGTAGGCTTTAAAGTCTGGTACAAATTGTATTTGTTAGTATTGCCTCTTGTCCTAAATTCTATCCAGAAAGTCAGATCTTGAAGCTATGCTAGTTTTCCTGTTCCATTTATTTATTTATTTTTAAATCTTTTAAGTTTGTTACTCTTAAATGGAAAAGACACCAAAGCAGAGGAGAAGGAGCTCTGCCCATCAAAACAGGCCTATGGAAATATCCCTAGCTAAAATAAACAGAGCTTTATTGGGCACATTTAGGATTCAGTCAGGATGCAAAGGAGTACCTGATCCATAACAAGCTCAGCAGCTGCAAAGTTTGCTGGGCAGGCATTATGTAAGAGATTCACAAAATTAAGCTGTTAACAGGAATTCTGCCACCACACTGCAATTGGTAAATACTGGGTATGCGTAATTATTTGCCACAAGAGCAGAGAAACTTGACATAAAACGGTCTTTTAATAGTACAGTGTGAGCAAATGGAGAATACCTCAGACTCCAGTGTGAAATCCATATATTGCCAGCCTATGTGAAACACCTCACTCCATCCTAGGGCAGAGACTACCTGTTTTTGAACTGGTGTGCTAAAACTATCACAGCCACTGTGTTTTATAGAATCACAGAATGGTTTGGGTTGGAAGGGACCTTAAAGGTCATCTAGTTTCAACCCCATGCCATGGGCAGGGAGACCTCCCACTAGTCCAGGCTGCTCAAAGTCCCATCCAACCTGGCCTTGAACGTCTCCAGGGATGGGGCTAAGCCAGGTTGTGTTCATGTTTCCTGCAGTCAAAGGCTTGTCCCATGTTAACAGACGCTTTCCTCCTAGACTTCCTTCCGCTATTTGAGTCTACGATATTCATCAATTCAAATGGACCAGAAAGTTGTGAAAAGTTCTGTTCCTGTGCGCTGCAAACCCATCTGTGCCTTGTTTGCGGAACTTATGAGCCTGTGGGAGGTGGCTTTTTAGGGACGCTGTCCTCTAGCTCAAGCTGCTGGGGCTTCTGCTTTGGCCCTGGATGCCCTGGAAAAACTGTACAAGTAAGGTTTACCATGGACATTTGAACATTGCATTTTTCCATAAATTTGGTGTAACTTTCAGGGCCTTTACTCCCGTCACAATATGTGTTTTTCTAGCCTATCTCTGTGCGCTTCTATGACTCCTCAGGTTTTTGTTTCATTGTTTTTTAGCATCCCTGTTATAGATTATTGCCTTTGAGCAATGTCATTATAGACGGTTACTCCTCTCTGCCCCCTACAACACATTTGAGGGGGGTGTCTATACTATACACAGTGATGTAGGAGCAGCTCGTGTAGAAACTTTGAGGATTGCTTTAAAATGGTTGCTCAGGTAGCACGGACATGCCGGCACAGGGAAACTTGGTGGCAGGTGAGGTGCTGCACTGTCAGCTGCCCACACTGCTTCAGCAGAAACTTGTTAAGATGGACTTTTTTTCAGTAGTATAGAGTTGTAGAGTTGTCTTTCACTGAAAGACATCATCCACAGAATTATCTTGTTCATACCTGGTTTTCTTTTGAATTCTTGATTATTTTTTTTTTCAAGGCAGCTCTATGTATATGTGAAGCGTTGATACCTAACTTTATTTTACATATGCGTGATCCAAGGAAAGTTCATTTACATGTTAAAGAAAGTTTTCTCACTGGGGTAGTGTTGTCAGTGTTTTCTGAAGTGTCAGCCAGCAGCCCATCCCATTTCTGTCAGGTAAGCAGCAGAATTTGTCCATAATTTCTCAGAAATCCCAGTCTCCACTGGATGTCTGTCTCTGCATTGCATCCCATTTTGTCACACACCAGCAATTCCTTCTCACTTGGACAAGGCTGTGGCTACTGGAGCCATATTGTGAGAAAAATGCAACCCTGAAAGGGCTGTGAGTTAATGACTAAATCCTGCAGATGCACATATGCAGGTGCGTGTGCTCATTCACAAGAGAAGCCCCTGCAACTCCAAACCTAGGAATGTCTTTAAGAGTTAGACCCAGGTCACTGAAATTCACAGCAATGGCCATGGCTTTAGTCTTTTCATCAGATGTTAAATGTTTGAGGGCTGTGGCTCTGAATAGGCAGGGGATAAAGACGTGTGGGCACAATCGTTCTTTAAACCCATCCCATTTTCTTTCCTGCTGTAGCCCTTGCTTCTTTGCCTTGTTTTTGTTTCAGTCTTTCTAATTACTCCCTTTTCAGTGCATATTCTAGTATATACTTTAGCCTAGTTTCTATCATCACTTTTAAATCTTGCCTATATTACCATTCAGGTTTCTTGTCCCACTTTGAAGTTTATTTTTAATGAGGGATAATTAACATTAGTATTAGTGTGATACAATATTTCATGTGCTGTTACTCTGTTACAGATACCTTGTATCTTTTTCCATTGTTTTTAAGCATTCATTTTAGAATGCTGTAAAATTTACTCATTCAAGAAGTCACATTGGTTTCAAAAGAAGTTTGTTTGAGTAAACTTTAGTGTTTGTGCAAAGGTTTCCATTACTTTTAATTTCTTCTATGTGTCTGTTTTCCAGTCGTCTTCTGTTGTTATGCCTTGTCTCTAACTTCTAACAACATCAGTGTCTTTTTTGTGTTGTTTTTTGCCTTTTTTTTAAAATGAAATAACATATATAAAAAAACCCCTTCCCCTAGCTTTCTTACTTTATCTCCTTCCATCATTGGCATCATCCTGGTTCTGTGTGAAATTGCTTTGCTCCTTCAAAAGAAGTCTGTTAGCAGTTTCTGGTAATAACTGTAAGGCAAATACTTGTTAAAGCAAATAAAGGCAGATTGACAGCAATTTGTTTGGGATGAAAGACAATTGTAGGCTAAAGTGAGACCTGCCAGGCGAGACATATGGTTAATCTGCAGATGGCCTGTGCTATGCAATGGAAATAAGGGCTCCTTCCATTAAAATCCATGGCAAAACTTACGTTTACTTAAATGGGAGAAGTAGCAAATCCACAGTGTGTATTTTGTATAATTACACACATTGGAGTAGAGTGACTCAGACGTTCAAACTTCTGTTGTAACCTTTTGAGGAAGGTGCGTACTTTCCAGTGCAGTGTATAGGTGAGCTGGTAGGGTTAAGATTATTGGTGGCTCAGTTGGGAGAGTGTGGAGGTGAGCAGCAAGGTTCCAAGCCATGCTCTGCTTTTTCCACAGTCCCCCAAATGTCTTCTTGCTCCACTCAGTCGTTCCTCTTTTCCTCTTTCTCCATCTCATAAATTCCTCTTTTATAAGAGGGAAGGGGAGGGCAAGCTTTCATCCAAAGCAGGTAAATAGAGCAAAACTTAGAGCAAAACTCTAAGGCTGGTGATGGTGAAGAACACTAACGACAGACAGTACAAGTATTGTTGTCCTCTGTTTTTTAGGACCTAAAAGTGGAATATATGTAAGAAATTAAGCAGTGGGTTACAGATAAGTGTTGGTGAGAAGCTGTGCTGGAGCTGTGCCAACCTTGCTTCAGTTGCATCTGTCAGCTCCAGAATAATTCTTTGCACTTTGTATAACCCTGTGCCCACAAACCGAATTGCACAATAGAACACTTGATTGAAATCAATAATAAGATAAGAAATCTTTCAGGCAATCTAAGCTTCATCAGTCCGTGTGGGGAGAATTGACCAATCTTTGTTCTGCTTTTCCTGTAGAACACTGAAGGTTATGCATTTGCAATATTTAATTTTATATTCCGTGTCCTGTATGCGTCAAATCCGTATTTAGTTTAAAATGCCAGTGTATCTTTAACTGGAGAGCAATAACCTTTCAATAACCTTTGTTGGGATTTATGAATGAATTTCTATCTTAAGGCAATACTTTATTTAGCTATTGTACATGGTTACAGCCCTGCGCCAGGTCCACTGCTAAGACTAGTGGCTGGGACAGCTGGAGTAAATCTTAATAGCATCAGTAGGAAAGACTGATCAAAGTTTCGGGTCATTTGCAGCCTTGTGCTTCCTTCCTGTGTATCAGGAATTTCTTACTCTCTGCCTTCTCCCTTTTTTGCTTGCAATGTTTTTCTTTATGGTCAAAGAGGAACTGTACCCTCCCGAGAGGTAAAAAAAATGAGGAAACTCTTTAGTGACTAGTGGGAACAGATGACTGTTTGCGTAATGAGGTTCATTAAATATGGTGCAAATAGTGGTGCAAATGCCTTCATCAGGCAAGTGGCCCTTTAGAAGACTTTGGAGCCAGGATATTTCCTTTCATCATCGGGGCTTTGTCGAGGTGCGCTGTTGATTAGGAACACGAATGTCAGGCTGTCAGTGTGCTGAGTTGGGAAAGCGTGTCTGAACAGACTCCCAGCAGGAAAATCACTGAGCTGCACTTAACAGGTGAAATAAGGCAGGAACTGAGAGAGAAAACCACTGTTAATAGAAGGCAGCTGACTGGCAAAAATCCTCATTATTATTATTTGTTTCATGATAGATGTCATCTTTTCTCACTGCATAGTAAGTGTCTTCTGAGGAAAGACAGCGCACAGTAAACTGAAAGTTCACTTTTTGCACTTTCACTGAAACTCTGCACCAGTCACTCTTGCAGACGCTTGGGATGCTCTAAGAAAGCCTTTTTGCAAGGTGCTTCTCTCCATTATACGTTTAGCAGGTAGAGTGACTGTCCTTACAGACAGAGAGTAGTATGGATGCTGCTGCACCGTATGGCTACTCACTAAACTTACACATGAGGATGAGTCCTGAACTGTACAAGGTAAAAGGACTTAGGAGTCTTTTAAGGTCAAATCCGGTAATTTAAAAAGAAAAACCCTGGTGAATGGCTTTGATTTTTACTGTGTGTCAAAAAAAGAACGACCCACGACCTGTAATTATTTTTTAAAATAAAAACCAGGTGGCACATCTTTTTTGACACAGGGTCATCAAAATGCACCTCACTTCTGAGTCAAGGTGGTGAGCCTGGAGTCGGCGTAATAGCTCGTATTACGGTATACTTAAAGTCTGTAGGGCTTGGCTACCCATGGCTGGCAGGGCAGAGTCTCCCAGTCTAATACTCCCCTGTGCTGTCATGAGTTGCTGTGTCATTTGGAAGTATTGGTGTATGCCTAAAAGCATTTCTGTTCCCTGTAACGCAGTTAGAACCAAAATTTGTCCTTGCAGTTGAGTTAGAAATATGAGCTGTTGCAGACCAGACCACAGTCAAGTGTTGCTTATACTAAGATCCTTTTATGGGATCTTTAATACAGGTGTCTTAATCTCTGATTGCTGCTTCTGATTTCTTTGGTTGTGTCGGCCCCAATGTGCACTTCTGGCCTTGTCATTTATCAGATTTCTAACTAACAAAACCTCAAGTGCAGACAGCAATTTGAACCATTAGTCCATGTGCGTAGCAAGATAATGGCTGTGGCGCACTTGAGGTGGAGGTGACTCTATAGACTTTGTAAAATACCGAGAACATGGTGGCTGAAAAATCGGTCTCGTTAAATCACCCTCCACCACCTGTGACGAGGATGGCAGCTTTGCAATGGCATCCTACGTCTTCCCAGCATGCGTTCCTGGTTACGCAGAAGCACAGTAGGCAGTGTAAGAGGGATGGCTACTCCAGCGCTTGCTGTGGCAGGTATGCTGCACTGGGACGTGATGGGACCCTGGTACTGCAGTTGTGGCAGTACCGCTGGGTGGGCTGCTCCAAAGGGTGAGGGTTTTATACAGCAGCTGGGGTTTGGAGCAACAGAATGGTGTTGGCTTTGTGCACATTTAATGGAACAGCTTCTTCAAATGGCTCCTAGCCCTTATTTTAGTGATTTTTAAAATAAAAGTTTTCCTCTTAAGAAAGGATGTTGCTGGTTCTTTTGAGTGCACCTATTTGCAGAAGTGGTTTTCACTCTCATCTGTTTCCCCTTGCCCTTTTTTCGTGTGTGGTTTGCTTCTTTGGGGAGTTTTTTGTTTGTTTGTGCTGAGACCTTTTTTTCCTTTGCAATTTGATTGATCCTCCTTCTTTCAATTCCGCATTGGCTGGCTGCATATGGAACCCCGCTTGGCTTTAGCTGAGACAAAATCGACTGCACACAATTTCCCTCTGACAGCTTGTACAAGAGCAAACATTTCCGAAGAGCTGAAAGTCTAGAAATTCAATCAGCGGAAAACCTACTGTGTGGAACAGCTTTGCTAGTGCTACAGCTCCCTGCTGGGTAGAAAAGCAATCCAGTTACAATAAATCCTTAAGAGTGGAGTCATTTGGGTAAAAGGAAAAACAAAAGCTGGTTTATACAAACTGATTGAAGTCAGACGTTTTGACTTCCCATTGAAAAAGGAGTCAAGGCCCAGGCTTGCTTGGTAATTTAAAGGGGAGATTGGCTCCTTTCATCTTTCTCTAGGGCAGGGTTCTTAATATTTTGCTTGTGGAAGAAATATAAAGAGTTTTCAACTTAAGTTAAAATACCTACTTTGATATTGATATTGATGCTATAGCTGACGATAAAATGAGTTGGTCCTGAATGCTCCGGCAAGAGGTGAAGGCACAATTCTGTTTCCAGCCACTCTGATTTTGTTCCACTGCAGTTACAGAAATGTGAAACTAGGGTAAAACTGGGATCAAAATCAAGGCTTGCATGTCTTGCCAGGACAGCTTGGGCAACAGTTTGTGCTATGTTGCTGGTGTGTCATGAGCTTATGAAGCTGTTGATGCAATCTGGGCTGCCTGACAGACTCTGACTGAAGTTAAAAGTTGCATCTAGCAAGAGAGGAGAGATCTGTTCTGTTGGCGTTGATTTTCTTTCATTCTTTAAATACAAGCAATTAAAAATTAGCAGCATTAAAAAACATTTGACATTAGTAATGTTAACTAAGATGCCAGTAATGACTGTGATGAAATATTTCTCCTAGTTTATATATAAAAATTTAAATGAAGGTAGCTTGGGGTAATAAAGTCTCCTTGTCATTTTCCTTTCTTTTAATAATTATTTGCACCAGTCCTCTTTGTGCACCTTTCATACGGGAGCATGTTAAATGGATCAACAGGCTTGAATCGAAAAATTAAGGAAACAATCTTTGTAAAGTCAAGAGAGCAAAGTAAACTGACTGGAAATGCTGAGGTTTCCTTCCTCCTTTAATGCCGTTCCAGTGTTTGCATAAGGCTAGGGAAGACTTTTCTGGGCAAATGTGCATTTTAAGAAGCTGCTGTCCCTTTAATAGCTGCATGGGGTCAGTCAGGCCTGCTGCTCTGCATATAATCTGCATTTGGCTGTCATCCCTCCCCCCTCCCCTCCCAAATGTGTCTGGTCCTCATGGAAAATATTAAAGATTGTATAAACATTGTAAAGGATTTCTACTGGCCTTTCTGTTTAAATAAGATGTCATAAATCATAGCAAATGACTACAAAGCCTTGCCACAAAGATGGAGTTAAGTTGGTTTAAAAGAGAAAGTACAGCAGGATGGTAAGCTGAGAAGACTCAAAACTCCAGTTTGTGTCACTTGCTTGTCACAACCACGTGAGGAGGACTTTATGGACCTGTGATGAAACTAAAGTACCCTAAGTTTCTCTTCCAGCTTTCTCCCACCCTCTGTGGGAACAGAAAGTGGCTGCTGTTCCCAAGTGATGCCGCTTTTGTCAAAGTGTGTTGTGCTAGTCATGGAATCCTGTTCTCTATGCCACCTGTTTAAAAGGGAGCTGTGCCTTTCCAAAGGGAACACACTGAGGACTTGCTAGCCCTAGTGATGTGCTCAGAACATGGAAAAGATGTTCTTACAGCTTTTGACAACATTCGGTATCCTTGGTTTGGTTGGCTTCTCACTGTTCTGGTTTTGGCCTCTCCGGTTTTGTGTGAAGTCTTATGCCAAGGCCAGCTTTTTTCAGATACATGCACCATATCTGAAATCATACATAATATCGTGACTGGAGATGGATCCCTGGCATTCGGGGTTGATCTCGGAGTACCTGTGCACTTGTGGAACCTGGACCGAAAGATCCAGTTTGGTTGCTCAAGACCTGTGTGCTCATCTTTCACTGAGCTTGGTCACTGCAGGAGGCAAACACGAGAGCCGCTCCAGATGGCAGTGCTTGGTGGGCTCTTCTCTACTGCAAGAACCTGCAGGTGCCAAGAACTAAATCCCCGCATAGCTTTTGGAGTGTATCCTCCTGGGCCAGGGGAGGTTGTGGGTCTTCATAGCACTGGGAGGCACAGGCAGTGGTTTCTGCTAGAGTATGCTGCCAAAGAGTAATAGATAACAGTAATACTTGATAATGCAAATAGTGGAACAAGGGAATAAAGGTGTTGAAAGAGGTCCTACAAATATAAGCTCCCATAATGCTTCATTGTCACTTGGCTTTGTCACTGTATCAAACCAGGACAGTCACTGCAAGATAAAGTCCTTTATTTCAGGCTAAGGGACTCCGTATGTACTCTGTAAGACTGGATTATGTTTTTCTATCAGTGTTTCTTGGGAGGAAACTTCATGTTTGGCAAAATGAATCTCTCTTTTCTTAAAGTTTCTGTTCTCCTTGCAATGGAACAAACAAACGTACACACTCTGACACACGTTCACAAACATACAATTAGAAAACCAAACATTGTCCCTGAAATGGTGAAAACCAGCCATAAAAACCCTTCCAGGGTCTTTGGATGTCTCTGGGTATCATTCTGCCCAGTTCAGGAGACAAAACCATGCCAGTGGCCCAATGTTCAGAGTTTTGCATGTCCAGAATGTCGTAGTTGTGTCAAAATGAGGATCTGCTCCATCCTGGCAGACTGAAGTTGTTGGGTTTTTTTCTCCTGTGTGTAGCACAGTTCCTGTGTGTATGGGTGTAAGTCCTGTTTGAGAAAGATATGCATGTCTGAAAGATTTCTGTCTAGACCTTTAGTGTTCAGGGGGAGACAGCTGAAAATACGTTAATGCTAACTTTGACAGTTAAAAAAAAAAAGTTTGGGAAAAACTTAAAGAATTTTAATTGCTTTTAATTTGTCTGCGTGAGAGTGGAAAGGAATTATGAGTTTCCGAGAGCAATCAATACTGCTGGGCCCCTACTGCTGAGGCCATTTGAAGGAGATACACTTGAAAGGTTTTGTGTTCTGGCTTGTCTATAGCTTGGGTTTTTTCTTTGACAAATTCCAGCAGAAGTAACTTAGTCTATTGAACGTAATTTTCAATGTATAGAAACAGCTGAGAGAGTCCAACAAGTTTACTAAAAAGCTGATGTATCAGCTCCTTTGTAGTTAATGTTTGAGTATAGAAAGCAGAAACGTGGTATAAAGTTAAGAGTATTGATGTAGGTGCAGATTTCTAAGTCTTTATTCAGGCAAAGCATCACCAGCTTTAGGAGGAACCTTAGGTTGTGGTCCTGTTGGTTTTTAATGTAAAGCCTCCGTGGTGGTGCTGCTGCTGTTGTGCTTCCTCTTATGCTGGGGAGACTTCAGTTCTTGCTGCTGATAGCCACTGTCAGTAATGTTTATAAAGTTGGGTGGGTTTTTTTTCTCTTTTATTTCTTCTAATTATCATTTGCTGGTTTTTCATCCTAAAAGACAAATTATTTTGCTGTCACAAAATAGTCACAATAGGGCTCAGCTGAAACTAAAACCAGGCCATCCCCTTTGTTTTATATCATGTGTTTCAGGATTCTTTTGTTTTTTCCCCTCTGTTCTGGTATATGTGAGACAGAGGGGCATGTAATTAGCCTGTACTGGAGTATGCTATTTGACAGTTGTGAAAATCACGGGCAAAACAAAGGTGGCTGCTGGCCCAAGTGCTGCATCCCAGCAGCTCAGAACCTGCCGTTTGATGGAGTCTGGAGTTGCCGCAGAGCAGCCACCACAGGCGCTGGTGCCAAGGCTTCACTGCCTGTCTGCACACTGAATAGTACTCTTAGTCTGGATGCCGTGGGGTGTTTTGAGGAAACTTAGGACTCAGATCTTACAGGTGCGCTATTTGGAGAGTTTAGTAGGCTTTTGAATTTATAGAATAGAATGTTAAATCTTCTGATTCCATGCACTTAGCCCCAAGAGCTCAGTAATGTCCACGGACTAGATCTGAGTTACCTGAGCCGCCCTGCTTTCTGTTCTCGTGCTGGATCCCCTGCCACCCTGCAATGTGGTGGATGACCTCAGCAATACGGGATTTTGCTCACAAAGCCACAAGGCTTGTGGACGCCTTCCTTGTTATTCCCTAGAGGAAATGATCCATCCCCAAACAGTGGGGCTGGAGAGATAATAAGGAGTCATTTTATGAGGAACCACATTTTATTCTGAACAAATCTGATAGAAGATTTTAGTTCTGGTTTGCCTAAGCTGTTTACCAGTGTGTTTGGGGGATAAATATTCTGGAAAGATGGTATGCATGGGAGTAGCAGCAGCTGAAGCGGGGAGATTATTGAGCAGCTACAAGGAAAATTTTTATGCAGGTGAAAGTGGATGCAAAGTGTGGTGCTTGGGAATGAGCAGCAGTGAAAAACTAATAATTCTGCATATTGTGCTGCGGTACTATGGTTTGTGTTTGAAGTGTTCTGAAAAAGAGACCATGTGTCGCTGCTGCAGAAGTAGGGCTGACTTGTTTTTTTTTCCCCCTCTTCCATCTAAACCCTTGGGGAAAAAAAAAAACAAACAAGCAGGAGAACACACCTGTTTGTCTAAAACCCTTAAAACTCTTTACGTTTTAATTATTAGATGAGAGATGGCTACAATTGTGTAGTGGGATAGATTCCCTCCCCATTTCCTTTCTCATTGTTACTTGTTTCATGTGAAATCTGCAGTTTACTAGTAGGAACTTTATACAGACTTTTATACAATAACTGCAGTGGTGGATTTTTTTGGAGTGTGTGTATGAGGGGGAGAAGGAATTTAACATTGTTGTTATATTTTTAGTTTGTTTTGATTTGATACCCTGATGGAGGGCAGAGCACCACCGAGAGAGGTGCTGCCAGGTGTGGCTTCCTATGGCTTTCTAATTCTGTGATCACAGAACGCCCGATTCTGCAGTCCTTGCACAGACAAGTCTCCCACTGATTTCAATGGGAAATTTGCCTGCATCAGGGATAAAAGAACGGGCCCCAAGTTGTGTACAATGATGCAATCTGATCCTCCTGCTGTGGAAATTGATGTAATCACATTCTCGCCCTCCCCCCTCCCCCTTTCTCAACCCTTCTCCCTACCAGCCCCTGGTGACTCCTGGGGGGCTTCTCACCAAAAGGAAAGGAGGATGCAGCTGTGTGCGGGAGCAGCAGGGGAGGGGAGGAGACCTGCTAGAAAAATTTATGCAGGGTCATATCCTAGATGTAACCCTAGAAAAGAGCTAAGGACGTGGACCTGCCCGCCCTGAAAAATGCAATCACCTGCTTTTGCTAAATGAGCCAGTGTTTCTTCTCTATAACTGTGACATTCGTGACATGTCCTCCTGCTTATGTTGTAAGGCTGAATTGAAGTGCTCTGTGAATTGAGCAATCTCATCGCTGCATTCACTCCGTGCAGAGGGACAGGGTTAGCTTTTTTTAGGGCTTTCTGTATTGTTATTGTTGACAGTCTCCGCTTTTCAGCAATGCTTTTGTGCCCTGGCACAGTGCAGGTTGCTTGGGAATATGGAACCTCGAGAATGCTGCGCTTTGTTGCTGGGCAAGCTGGGCGACCTCTCTGATGCTTCCCTCTGCTTTGCCGTTTATATGGGGTTTGGTTTTATTTTTTTCCTTGGGGAATTCTAGGCTCAGCTGAATTTGTTCTGTGTTTTGCGGAAGAAAGAGCTTGTTAAAGAATTCCCTGATGACTTTGAAGTGAACTATTTATTTTCTCTCAAGAGTTATTCAGTGTAGCCATTTGCCCCCTCTCCTCTGTTTTTTCACCCCAGTGTTTCCTGAGCTACAAGCATTCTTGGAATATATTAGTTGTAATGAGTTATGTGGGCATCAAAAGTTTTCTTTGAAACTATATGGCATCAACATCTGTTAGCTCTTAGAGAACAGAGACGCAGACAAAGGGGCTGATGGGGGGAGGGAGGAAAAAGATATTAAATTCTGGAGTATGAAGTCTCCGTCTCAAAGACTCAGGGGGAGGGGAAGGGGAAATCTGCTAAACTCCGGGGCTTTGATGTGGTCTTCTGGCCCTGGGATCCCTTTTATGGGAATGTGCGTGGCAGACGGTCCCGCACGGCTGCCCGCCCCAGCGCTCCCTCCTGCAGCATCCATCCCGCCACAACCCTTGTTGCTACAGTAACATTTTCAAGGAAAATGCTTGTGTGCTCAGTTTTCAGCTATTGAGATGGGGAAGCGAAATTCCTAATAATAGAGGTAACTCTTAAGTAAATAAAATAAAGTAAAATAAATGTTCAGAAGTGAACTTTTTATTTGCTTGTAATCCTCCTGACCCTGTGGGTCAACATGCAACTGTTCATCTAAATCAGGTTTTTAAATGGTGTGTGTCTGTGGGTTTTTATTGCCTGTAATTAAAAAACATGTGTCTGTTTCTATGTACGCGGCATCAATCAGCATTCAGGCAGGATCACTGGTGCTGTACTACTTACAGGAATGTGTGGGGATGGGTTCTGCTTTTTCTTTTATCTTTTTCTGCAGATCCTTACAGTGTTTGTCCTACGTGCCAGGGAGCAGAGGAGAAGGGTAAAAGAAACCTCTGTGTCTGTGTTTTACTCCTCTTGGCTCTGGTTTTAGCTATAATGCTGGTGGCATTGTGCTTCACTGTGACTTCCTGGCCCATTAAAACCCTGACCAGTTATAAAATGATTAGTTGACATACCTGGGCTTTGGGGACAAAGAGGTGGTTTAAAAAGGAATGTGAACCATCTGTTTTGCCAGCACCTCCTGTTGACAGATTTATGGATCAACATTAGCATATGTGTCCAGGGTCACACACCTGTGCTTCCTAACAAGGTAATATTATTTAGCAGGGTATGTTTTCGTCCTGAGGATTCAGAGCTCTTTGCAAAGGTGGGCATCAAGAATTCTGTTTTACAGTTGGAAAACGAAGGCACAGAGAGATTTAAGTGACTTACCCTACACCACACAGTGAGTCTGTGGTGGAGCAGTTATTGAATCCAGGTTTCTTCCAGCTGCATAAATATACGTCATCCATTAGCAGGAAGAGACTTAGAGCTATAAACATAATAGAGGAGCATTGATTATCATTCTAGGGGAGCTTTAAGCCCTTGTGCTGTATGAAAACCTGTGCCATGCAGGAAGAAGACACAGGCTATTATCACAAGAAAGGTTCAGAATGTGGTATGTTAAATCTGTGATGATCACTGAAGTTGGTGGAAAGAGTACCCTTGGTTTCGGTGATCACATCTTAAATGAGCAAGTTATTCTGTAGTCAAGCTCTGTAGCCATTTTGTGCATGCTTGTTTCTCAGCGTATGCCTGGGTAGAATCACCTCAGTGTACTTAAGTCTGTTTGTTAAAGGGTTTCTTGGTAACCAAATCTGTCATGAAAGGAAGCTGAACAGAAAATAACATTTATTACATAGCTATGTCCATCTGTCTTCTGTGGTGAAGAAGCCTGAAATAAGCAATTTGGAGGAGTTATCGAGCTTCTCCCGGCTGTAAGTAAGATGAAGATTTGTCCTTTTTCATTCGTGTCCTTAGACTTATTCATCAGTGTAGTCTATGTTGAAGATGAGATCTCGGGGGACATGGGACAATTGATTTTGCAATCAGCAAAGAGGTTAGAGCATAGCTAGAAGAACAAAGTAAGGTAAATAGCTGAATCTGTAGAGTGAGTACATTTATCCTTCTGAAGTAGCTTCAAAGTGAATTTAAATATAGCAAACAGCAGTCATTTCTTGTTTGAGTCCTATTTAATCTCAGACGGTTGGTCTTTTTTAGTTGGAGATGGTTGGACCCTTCATTTGGAAAGTAACTGCTGAATCCATAGGTCTGTTCATACAGTTGCTTTCAATTATATCATCTCTTATCTGGCCTAAGCCCTTGAAAAACCGTGTCTCACCTTATCACCTTAAAAAGTAGAAGCCATAATAGTTCTAGAATTCCAGTAATACTGTTAATGGAAGATGTCACTTTGCAACATCTAGCAAGAGTTTCGTAAAGATCCATGAAATCCAGGATGAAAACATCATAGAAACAGTAATGTTCTGTCTTGAAATTTGAGTGATCTAAATAAACCCGCCCCCTAAATGGATCTTTTTTACTTCTATAGATTTTAATTTTTTTTTGTATACAGGATATGTATAGATATATATTTACTAGCATGCGTATCTTCCACAGCACATATGAGTCTTATGATTCAAGTTAAATGGGCACGTTGGTAGCTTTTGTTGGATGCACGTTGCAGTGACTGACCATTAAAAGGGGATGCTCATTTACCTGCTGCAGCAGAGATGAGAGTTACCTGCAAAAAGCATGTCTCAGTATTGCCACTACCTGATTTTCAGAGGCTGGAGAAAAGAAATATATCGGAAGAACAAAGAAAGGATTTGTGTTTATCCTGTTCTAAAGCCTAGTCCAGGTGTTGGATTGGGACAAAAGAGATTCAGCTGCATTTTGCAAGCAACCTAGAGCAAAAAGTACCACGTTTCCTTTCTTACTTATCCAGACATCCATCATGATGTCTTTTGTGTAAGTGCCCATCTGCTTTGCACTTTCACTTCCTCAACAGCCTCATGTTCCTGTTCCTATGGATGGGATATCCTTAATAGCGTATCATACAACTGCTCCTTGTACATGTTGCAGGGTCTGTAACAGGGATATAAAGATATTGGTGATATTTTTTCCCTCGTAAGTCTCTAATAGTCCACAATCCTTTGTGCCTGGAGATTAAAGGTTTTGTGTTTGGTTTTTTTGGGGTTTTTTGGGTGTTTTTTTTTGTTATCCTGTCTTTATCTTCACAGTATTCTACCAGCTGCTGGAATTGCTCTACAGTCACCTTCTGTGAGATGAGACTGCAGGGGCTCCAATTCTGTCAAATTGGTGGATGTAGATGCAGTGATTTCAAACGCCATTACCATGTTGTTATGGCTGGGAGTTACTGCTCCTACAGCAGGGGCAGACGAACTGAATGCATTTGTGTGTTTCACCATCATAGTTTTTGAGCTGGTATATTAGTGTGAACTTTGTGCTAAGGTACCAAAGGATGAGTTTCAGTATCTGCTGTGCTACGCCCATTGTGTTCTGCTGTCTCTGGAACTCCGGACATAGAGCCCAGCATGGCTGACAAAGGCAGTAAAATCCGAAACCACAGCAGCTAAACCCACCCAAGATCATCTGTCAGAGATCTTAGAGGAGAAACTTGTTTTCTTAACAATTCTACCTGCTGTGATTATATTATGAAGAAATTTTATCTGAGAGGAGCTTCCACGCATGGTGGAGGGAGAAAAACCCATCTGTAATGGATCATAGAGCACCAGGTTCTTATTTCAGAGAAAGAAAACATTATAGAAGTTGAGCTTGCTGCTTCTGCTTAACTAACTGCATTACTGCAGTTGCAACGTGTGTTTTAATTTTGGTCTAATAGTTAAAGTCACCTTGACTCCTTCTCCAAGTGTGAGCTGCTTTACACATTCTTTACAGAAAGTTGAATCCTGGTGTGAGTTATCTTTATTATTAAATTATCCGGAATGGCAAACTCACAAAGAAAAAGTAAAACCTCGTGGTTGCAGAACGAAAGGTAAAATATGCCATAGGAGAAACAATATGAGGCTTAAACCAAGGCATGAATGTGTATTGCTCTATAGTGTTTTTCTATATGATATATACTTTGATTCTTAATTGTATTTGCCTAGTTTCAATTTTCATTATAGGGGGGCTTGGAATATATACTTTATGAGGCCCTGGGTATATGGATTACTTATGAACAGGGAAGGAAAGGAAGCTCTTGTCCTAAATAGGACACTGTAATACAGAAGCATGTGGTTTATTTGAAGAGGCTTACGAGGGGGATCTTCAAGCATTTTTGAAAGAGAATATTAATATGAAGTCTTCATTTCCAAATGTGGAGAGAGCCAAATGCATGCCCAAAATGCATTCTTACCTTTTGCCTGTACGTAGTGATCACACAAAATTGTGCGCACAAATGTCTACTTTTATGTATATTTGACTGCAGGGGTTTGTATGCATGGAAACTGCTAACCTAGCAAAACATCATCTCCTAGTATGTCTGACTACAAGCAGTTTAAATATCTATCTATCTATCTATCTATGAGTTTTAGGCCTGGTTATAAAGCTGTGTTTGTTAAGAATGATGATCACCTCAGATAACTGAATATCAACTTTCACCTGCATTATCCCAAAATAAATGATACCAGGTTTTGAGGTGTGAATAGGTTTCCTAGCAGTGAAGACTAGGCTTCAGTTGATCATAGTTACACGTGGCTATGTTTCTAGTCCATGGGAAATTTCAGATACCCAAAGGGGAACTAGGTTCCTCCCATCAATTGTTTGTTGAAAAAGTCTTTTACCTCTTTCTCTTCAAGTCTGGACAAGATTAAAAATAAAGTAAAACAAAAAGAATGACTGCTTTGGGGTTTGGATGGGTTTCCTGAAGCATCTTCAAGAGACTCCGTTTTCAAAATCTGCTCAGGACTTGCTATATGAAAATCAGACTTATTTTTGAAAGTTGCTTCCTGCACATGAGACCGAAGCATTCAGAATAGCCACTTAGCAGTTGACAGAGTCCTCAGTTGGTTCGGTGAAAGGCCAAAGGGCATCCTTATTCTCTTGAACATCTATTTCTGTGGACTTTTTTTTGTCTGCATCAAGAATGGTTTGTGCATAGGTGGCATAGCATTCTTGTTGGCAGCTACTTTAAAACCGTTATAAAATCTACTCCACAAGATGTTAAGAGTTACCACATATCTTATCCCTTGCAGTTCTGTTGTGAAACACGTTTCTTCAACTTTGCTCTTTCCAAAAGTACTGGAACTTTATTGCATCAATATGAGACTAAAGAGAGAAAAAACCACATGTTTCAGTCAGACAGTTAAAAATAGGGAGAAAAGATTTCTTGGTTGACAATTTGCATTTTGCATCTGTTTTACTTGGGGAAAGTGGTGGATTTGATACCTTGATGAGAACTTCGCTAAAACAGGAAATGTGTGCATATTTTCTGCCAAAAATGTGGAAAATCGAGTATCTTAAGGCTAAATCAAAGGATTTTAATGAGGTGTTTGAAGGAGAAGAGCTAAAACAACTTGTTTCTACTTGAGAAGAGCAGCACCTTTTAGAAAAATATTAATTAACACAATATTGACTGTGATGTAATACAGGGAGTAGAGGAGTCCAAACTTTAAAAAATGTGCTTGTTATCATGATAACCTACCTAAATCAAAGGTTATCCTTTGATGTATCTAATACATCTATGGATGTAGCTGTCTCTACCTACACCAAAAGCAAAACTGTATTTAACAGCACAGTAATCCAAATACAAGTGGCTAAAACAGTCTGTTTGCATTCTGTAGCTTTGGCTTTTATGTGGTGGCTGCTGGATGTCATGGAGAGTGGCATGAAAAGGCTGAGCCAGGACAGGTAGAAAAAGTCATACTGATGACCAAGATTAAAGGAATCGGTGGGCACAGGGGCCAGGAGGGAGGGCTAGGAGATGGCAATGCAAATACAACTGTGTAGAGCCTGGAAGGTGAAGACAAGGAACTCAACCTCAGTGTAGAAGCAGAAAGGGAGCCAAGCAAAGGCATTGGAGGAATAAAGCTATGAAGGCAGGAGGATGGGTGAGGATTTGGATGGCAGCATTTTCAGATAGCTGGTGAAAAAGAAGTCAGTAAGTGGAAGCCCCCGAGTGAGAGCCTGGCCTTTAGTCTCCAGAGACTTGTATCAGTAAGAAAACTGCACAGGGTGGTTAGGGCTGAGGTTGGGGTTAAAAAAATAAAATTCCCAGCGAGTTAGCATTCATCAGAGTCTGATTGCATGGCAAAGGTGGGAAGCGAGTGACGATTGCCTGACTTGTAACCAGCTGAATAGAAGCCCTGGGGTGTGGGAGCTTTTAAAGATTGTTTTTCTTCCTTGTGTATGTATATACTCAGCAGCATTTCTGAGGGAGTTGCACTAATTAACTCTTCTCTCCACCCCCACCTTCTTAAATCTCAGCTGAGTACAGCAGCACCTATCAGAAGGGACATATGGGACACAAGGTCCTTTGTACCCAGGCTGGGCAGCCAGCTGGTCAGAGTTTTGAAGCAGATGTTTGAGCCTGAATCTCAGTCATTTTGTGTGATGTGTCTTGGTGGCTAATGGTGGCCAACTTATTTTTCTGGGAAACTCCCAGTGAGGTAGAGACGCTTACTCTAGATGGGTTCCTGTTTAGCAACCTATAGAAGTGGCACGCCGGAATCCTTCTGCATTAAATGTTTCTTTTCTTCATTCTTTCAAGGGCTCGCTGACCTCATTTATGTAGTATTTCACAGGGTACATCTGGTTTTGGTTGTTTCATGACTTAGTGTTCCAGTTTGAAAATGCAGTGTTGTGATTTAAAACATCGTGTCAGGACAGTGATATACAACTACCTATGACCTAAACGGTGTTGCTTTTGCTCTCTCAGGCACCGTTCCCGCCGCGGGCCGGGCTCCTGCGGCTGCACGGGGCAGCCCACGCCGCACAGCCTGGCCAACGGCCCAGCTGCTGCTGCGTTCTCCGTCCCCTCGAACCTGTCTTACCTTTGTGCTCCAACACGCTTCTCCCCGGTGTCAAATATTCCTACCTGGCTATAGCGTTTGCTTCCCACTGGAATTTCTTGAGCTGCAGGTTGTCTTACACAATTACCTTTTTCTTTTGCTCTAGTCCACTTTCTGAATTTGGGTGAGTGGGACTAGGTGCACTCTCTTATTCACAATAAGGCAATTTGTACAGGTTATATTATCCATTATGGGATAATGGAGTGTAATACTCCATTACGGGATAATACTCCATTATGCAGTATGTATACTGCAGTATACATGTATACTGGAGGATAATACTCCATTACGCAGTATGAGCTTGCTCAGCTTTTGTACTTTTCTGTCGAGTGTAAGTTTACATATGCTGTCCAGAATCCTTTCCTCAAGCAGGTACATTTTGGTATTTATCCAGGTTGTGACATCCGTCTCAGGGATGCTAAAAATATTCAGGTAACTCTCTGCAGACAGAAGAGTTAATGATAATAAGGTGAATGATACAGTTTCTTCCCCCCCCCCTTCATTTTTTTCCTGTAAAATCCTGAGTTGCCCACACCTTTTGCAGATACACATCTGTCGATCAAAGATAATAGATGTCATAATCTTGTGCACAGAGGAACACATTTGAATGGGAGCTGAGGAGTTCTGCTTAAATGTGTCACTAAAATGTTCAAATGATACTCCCATCAGTTTCAAGATGGGTTGTCAATTTATGTGGCATTTAACACTAATATTATAGTTCAACATCATAAAAACACTTTTCTAGAATTTGGTAATTTATAATAATTTGGTTTAAGGCGGAAACACTTATGGAAATTTGCTTGCATTAAGTTACTACTTTAACTTAAATAACTAGGAGCTAGAGAAGGAGTGAAACTAGACTAGAATATAAAATATATTTACTTAAGACCCATGTAATGATTAAAAGTGAGAAAATAAGGAAGCTAGCTTAATGAATATTAATGCTTTACTCTGCTGTTTTACACGTTTGTCTTTCCACTCTTTTCCATTGAGTTACTTGATGGTGCATTTTACATCAGCAAATGTGTGCTCATTTTTAAGTGACACCTTTTGAAAAGTCATAAAAATTAATGACTTAAGATGACATTTTAACAGGCAACATGTGATACCCAGATGCACTGGTTGCTTTGCTGAAATTTTAAGAGATGAAGGCTACCAACTAGATAAAGTTCTCCTCAGTGGGACATCACAAGTAAGATCATACCTACTCAGAGCATATTTGCTGATCAGGTTAACAGAATTTTATTTTTTTTTTCCCAAGAGAGCAGGAGGGAGCAGGAATTCTGAGTTTAGTAAAAAAACCAAACCCACAAACGAAGCAGTTATTAAATATTTAACACTGTGGGAGAGAGCAGAGGTGCCATACATGCCTATGCAGTCACTTCTATGTATCTCATTATCTACGAGAGCAGTCAGAGGTGTGCTTTCCGAGCTTCATGGAAAATGATGACATGGGGGAATTTGATCAAACAAAAGTATACTAACTTTTACAAGGCCCTAGAAAGACAGTCTTGCAGAAATATGATAAGTTATGCCAACATTTAATGGCTTTTTTTAATTCACTGTCCATTTCTGCCATAATTTTTAAGGTAATGATTGATATTATTCAGCACATGCTCAAAAAGAAGAGACCTTTTTTCTGGAATAAACCCTCAAGGAAACAAAACAGGTTTTGTGATTTGCTTCTTGGAAAGGTAAACCCAGAATGACAGCTTTTATAGCAACCTTGTGCTGTGCAGAATCCTAGCATTCCAGCCAAGTGGCCAGCATTTTTCAGAGCTATTTGGTCCATGAGTTCTAACTTTATTTCAGGGTATCTGCTCGTGAACAGAACAGTATTTTCAGGGTCTCTGGGCTCGCTATCCAGTAAGTGTTTGTGAAATCTAATTTTTAAAATGCTGTTGCAGAAATTGATACTGAAGAATTCTCAAGATATGCTTTTGTGGTTTAGTTACTTTCTGATAACTAATCCCAAAGAATAACATTTGGGCATGTGGAAGGCAGAAAAGAACCTCTGTCAGCTTTTTCAAGAAAAAGAGATGAACTGCTTTTATCGTGATAAAATTGCTTAACAATAAAACTAATGAATACAATCAGACACTTAATTTTCACAGGTTATTCCCTTATTCTTATCTTGTGCAAAAATCTCCGTACTGTCAACTTGTAGTTCTTCAGTGGAGAATGCTGGCTCTGTGTTCCTGCTGTGTTTTTGCAGGTGAAGTTAAAATGGCCATGAGTGCAGCATGCCAGTTTTTTAGAACCATGTCCTTCTTTATCACCGTAACTATGTATCAGTGGTAGAAAGTGTTGGAGAATCTAGGGAGACAGACTATAATGTAAGGTCAGTGAATGGCCTTCAGGCCTTCAGAATGAACGGGAGAAGGCAAAACATGAGGATAGCTGTCGTTGCTTGTGCTTTAGCTGGGGTGGGGGGATAGAGCTGGAAGGGTCTGCTAATAAGAGAGTAAGAATGCTCTTCAGGGTCTTTGTAAGTGGGATTAGCTCCAAATCCCACTGATGCCCTTTATTACTACTTCATGACCATTAGAGAAATGGTTTTTGGGTCTGAGATAAGATCATCTGCATATCTATGGCATCTGCTTCTGTATTGCTGTAGACATACTGGGGCTGACAAAATTTCATTAATTTCGGGACTGAAGGATCAGGCAGCTCTTCAGAGTCTGGTATCTGCTTTTCTTGGGTGACCTCTGGCATATGGAAGTTTTATGTTTGTTGGTGGAACCAAGTGATAACATTCCTCTGTGGGTAGTGAAGGGCTTATTTCTTCTTTATCGCTTCCATTTGGAGGTTTTTTTTATCTTGCTTGATTGACAGAACGTTGAAATGCTAAATATTAATCTACTTTGTAAAAGGATTTGAATATGAACACTTCTCTTTCTTTCCCCTGTGCAATCTATTAATCTCCATTAAATTTTTGTCCTAAAGTGTGTCCAGAGCATTGTGAAATAGCACCAAATGCACTGACTACCACTAATAAAGTGATTCACTGCTTTCCTGGAGAACAACTTCTGTGCTCTTGTTGGTGTTTTATATTAATCCTGGCGATAATAAATACGTATTCTTAACACCTCAACACTTCATATGCAGTATATTTGTAATTTTTATTTTTTTTTTTAAACAGGATTTGTCTGGGGAAGGCTACAGAGACACTATTGGTGATGAACACTTTCATCTAGAAGGTATTTAAAGAACAAAATTTCTTGGTTAATATTATGTCAGTGAACAAGTCTGTGAGAATGCATATATGAAAGTGCATTTCTTGATATACTGATGTGTCATTTGCCTGGCAAAACTGTTAAGATGGGAATATGGTATTATTTCTGTATCTTCTACCACTGTCCTCCTAGTATCAAAAAAAGTCACACAGTTGTATCATAGGGACCAAGTGTTTTAATTCAGGGTCTCACAATTTTTTTCCAGGTACTTCTCTTGGCATTGGTAGCAGTAGTGAGTGTCACTGTCCCCAGCAGAGGTGGTAAATGCAATCACTGAAAACACTAGCACTGGGCTTTGTGAAACGCTGCACATCCTTCTGTGTTACACAAACTGGGCTTAGAAACTCCTGCTTTAATTTCTAATAAAGACCAGAGACTCTTACTTAATACATTTCTCTTTAATATGAATGTAATCATTAATGCCCTAGATAACTTCTTTCCCAGGCTCATTTAATCTCTTCAGCTGTGATCAGGCCTCTCCTTGCAGTGGGAGATGGCATCATTGTTCTAGTGGGAAGGGCCTTTGGGGTCCTTGAGTCTGTATCCTGCGTGCCAGAGAACACATCTGAAGTACCTTGAACTTCAGTCGGGCAAGTGGGGGTTGATGAACAGAAGAGATTAATTTGAGGGCATTGTTGCTCATTCTTTTTAAAAAACAAGGAAATGAGACTTGTGAAACTCTCTAGGAAACGCTCTAGTATAACAAGTGGTTGCATGGGCTGTGTGCTAGATTTATGTTATAGGCTAGTGGAAACAATATGCCCAACTTATTTAGAGCAATGAACCATGTCAAACTTAACTTAGAAAGTTTTGTTGTTTTGTAATCCAGTCATTTGTTTCTGGTGGTAGAGACTTCTGTCTAAACAGAACTTGAAAGATTCTCTATGTTAAGAATGTCCGTCTTACAGTTCCTTACCTGTGAAATGTGTTAATATACTGGGTTTCTTGGACCCCATGTTTCTGTCATGTCTTTAGTTTACAAAGAATATTGCCTCATATGTCCCTGTAACGTAGGAGTTCAATTTCAGCTAGCGCGTGTAGGCTACTGTTAAACAAAAAAGCAAGATATACTTGCCATGATGGAGTCAGTGTTTGTTAAGAATGTTTCAATATTTAACTTCACCACCGTTTTCCTTTCTGCTTATAGTAGGATATAACTCTAATAAAGGGTGGCTTTTTCATTCTCTGAATTATAGGAGAAGCTACATAACACAGGATATTAAATGTCAGTGAGGTGAATAATTTCATTTTTCTGTGTCTCATTCTACCTTTCCTTGCCTCTAATTATTTCTTACTTTGTTGTGCAGAATTGTCTTGCATAGCAAACATAATATCTAATATATAATATTTCCAAAGTAGTCAGCAGCAGGATTGTTTTTATTAGAGTGTAAAACCTTTTAGGCTACTGTAATTTCAGTCTTTCAGCAGTTTTACATTATTACTTCTGATGTGTCTCATTTCTTACAAAGTAGCTAAGTAGCAAAGACAAGATTTAGGTACCGGCAGGTGGTCCTTTCTTTGTGTCCTGCCACTGGGGAAGAGCTGTTTTGTGGCATCTTTCCAGGTGGGAGGCAGGTAACTCTTCCCACCTGGTGCTCAGGCAAATGTGTGTGGATTGCCAAGGCTCGGTCCTCATCCCTTTGGCTCTCAGATCTCCAGGCTTTGCTCTCCATGCTGGGGGACAGTGTTAGCCGCTTCCCTCTTGAATGGGATATTTAAAATCTTATGATTAACAGACGATACTAGAAGCATTGTGGTAAAACAGGATGCTTTCGCCCTTTTTGTATAACTTTGTGCTTTTTACTGGCATAATATTTTTGGACAATTGTGATAGTACTAGTATAAAATTGTGATATTAACGTAAAGCGAAGCTGAAACATCATTTGAGACCTTTGTTAGGGCACAGCTTGAATTGTCTGGCTTAGGTACACGATGACCACTGTTGTAACTCTTTTCTGCATAGAAATGTTTTGTGTGAAAATGTAATTAATTAATATTCTAGAAAGTATATTAATCTTTCCATCTAAAATAGTTGTTCTGCTTTTATTTTACTACCTCACAATCCTTACATATGTACTGGTGTAATGCACGTTGCAAGTTTATACATTCATGTGTCATAAGATAACATCAACATCACTGATAACTAGTTTTAGAGATAGGGAGCTGTAACCCACTGAAACATGGTTGGTTGGGCAAAGCTCCCAAAGGGCATGAACGGCAAGACAAAGACTTGAGACCAGCTCTTCTAAGTACCAGGCAAGTGTCTAATCAATGAACTGTGTTCTGTCTTCATAAATGCACCATAGGGATGGAAAAAAAAATGAAAAAGAAACACTTCTCAGATTTGCAAAAAAGCACAGCAGGTGCCACAATTCTTCTGTGTTAGGGGAAAGTTACAGCCTTCGCACTCAGAGACTTTATTGGAGAATAAATCTGAGTTCTATGGAAGACTCTCACTGAAAAGACAAAGTGGCAATAAGAGAAATAATTGAATTCTTTATTTTGTTTTACATAGCCAAGTTCATTACCTTTTTTTTTCCCTCCCTCTCTTTTTTTCCCCCCTCTTAGCCATCTGAGAAGTACAGATAAAAGGAACTCTCTTTGCTGGATTTAACTTCTATGTTGTTATGTAAAGCTTGATCAAATCCTTTCGTCTTAACAGACTTAACTGGCCAACAGCAAAAGGCTTGGGATTCTGGGATTAAGATTGTATTTGGTAAGAGGACTGGTGCATTAGTGCTTTCTTTTGAACTATAGAAAGAACAAAGTAAACATCAAAAGCATTAAGCCATGAGAGCGGATTGTTGACTCAATGTTGCTGCATGACAAGAGGTTAGAACTCAATAGTGGCGACTCTGTTTACTGAGTGCTGTGCAGAAAGAAACAGTTTGACCAGTATTGTCTATTATGTCCAGCACCTGCCTTTGATTTTGTGCTGGCAAGTAACTAAATTGAAATTTTTGGGTTTTCTCTTACATGGTCAGTGATTTCCTTAGATAAGAGATATCAATGGAAACCTCAGTCTCTTCTCTATATTACTCTTACTCTGTTTCCTGTCTTTCTCTTTCATTAGTAACTCAGCAATTGGGCATGCTGGATATAGGTTCTGTAGTGGATTCATTTGCAACTTTAATTCCAAGTTTAGCAGTGCTTTCCCACTGCATGTCGGAGACTTCCACTTGCCAAACTTTAAGTACTTGTGCAGTCTGCTGTGGCTGTGTACAAACTTCTTGTGCTTGAACTTTCTTGTCCAACAGTTTCTGCACAGGAAGCGTGTGCTTCATTACTCTTCATCTCTAGGATAAAAGAGTTTGAAATTTCTCTTCCTTGTCCTGCTATAGAATAGTAGAACTGAATGACTGGAGGTGGTTCTGGAAGAAGTCAAAAAACTAGCACATACATTAGGAGGTATTTTTCATGTAATATCAGTGGGGAAGCTAAAATGGCAGGCAGGAATTGAATGTAGCATCAAACAGCAAGTCACTCTTCCATCATGGAGACATGCAGGTGGTTCAGAAAGATATCTGCTATTAGAAAGATATCTCTCTCTGCTCTTCAAGGCACAAGCAAGCTTTTAAATGCATCATTCAACAGTCCTGCTCTTGTTTTCTAGAATTTTTTTACCTCCTTTCCCTGGACCTTTTGGGAAATTTTCACAGCTACAACCTGTAGACCAGGAGGGTTTTCTTGACTGCTCCACGTCTTTAGGAAGTGAACTGGGGTTCCTCTGTCTTATTACCTGACTATTTAGAAGCTTTTCAAAGCAGCCTGTTTTCTCCCTGCTTGTGATATCTGAAGCAGAAGCAGGAAGGTCTCCCTCTGACACAGACTGATTATGGCAATGAGGCAATATCCTACTTGTCTCAATATGAGCCCTTTAGAGCCCAGTGGGTTATAGCTGTCAGTCTCCTTCAGCTGCCTTTTGGAGTTCAAGGTGAAGTCCTTAAACTCAGGAGACACCTAACCTGTCACCCCAATTAGTTATGTGATAATGTGATCTCTCATGTCACCGTTCTCATGAAAAGTATGAGTTAAGTGTTTCTACAAACCAGAAATCTTGCATCTCTGTGAGATCAATCTTGTCCTGTGCCTGTCAGAGGAGCTGTCTCTTATGCTGATAGCAATCTGTTCCCTGTTTCATTTGTCAGCTGAGGGTGATGTCTTGATTATTATTCTCTCAACAGAAGACTGGAGAAGATCCAAGCCTTCCTGTTGCCTTATCTGAACATGATATCCAAAGTCCTGATGAAAGTAGTGACAGAGCTTGACCTGAATCAAGAAACCCATTTTTTTTATATGTTTCCCAAACCAGATGTATCCAAATCCCTTGACAATGTAAGATGTTCCTTCATCTGGTACTAGGTCATCTTCTTGCCCATAAGTATTAGAGACCTCTCCAGCAGAGTGCAAAGCATATGTTGTTGCTGAAAAAAAAGTCTATCATATCTGTAAAAGAGCTACCTATAGCACTGTTCACACATTTACAAGACGTGACGGAATTTCTAAACCTTCAAGCAAGGCATGCTGTATTCATCAAAGCAGAAAAATAATTCATTCTATTTTTAATATTGCTATATGTTTTTCAAGATGTTACTAGTATGACTAGAAGAATATCTGCTGGGTTGTCAACTCAGAGGAAGGATGGCAAGGTGTGGTACTTGGGCCCAAATTGTTTATAAACTTCTCAGCAGAGGAAAACTTGAACAAGCATTTTAATTAGTTTTAACTAACCTTCTGTTTGCCTATAAGACACTTTTTACCACACTTTGATAATGTCTTAGCTGTAATAAATTCATGTATTGTGCTAGGCTGAGCTATGAATGGGTAACAAAAGGCAGTTATTTCAAACTGCGTGCTCATTTCTAGTTAATGCCTTCAGTTATGATGGTTATTTCATTTATTTTCTAAAGCTTAAATAATATTCTATGTATTATGTACGTGAAATGCCAGTGTATTTATAGAAAATACATGGATTGCATCTTGCACGCAGGCAAAGTTGCTTTATCTCAGCACCATTGTTATTACCTACCTAGTACTATTGATGCAGGCTTGGTGCTTTGCGGAAAATGAAGGTCCCTTCCCTGTCATGTTCTTAAACCAAATATCTGTTCATCCCTGACACTGCAAACAGAGTGCGAATAATTCTACTTTAAAAGTGCTCTAGTGGTCAGCCTTCTGGGATGTTGTGTGTTTTAATGACTTGTTGCCAGTCCTACACCCTTACCATCGATTTGCTATGGACGAGTATAGGTTATGTGATCACTGCAGACTGGTGATCGCTTGCTCATTGCCTGTATTTTTTTTCAGCTATCGAGAGGTTTCTGCTGTACCCTTTTCATGTGACATGAAACAACTGTGAAAAATATTTTCAGCTTCAGGGTGACCCACGGGCAGCAGCCGCCATTATCTGACAAACAGCTACTCCCTGCCGAGGCTGGAAGCTGATAAGCTGGTTACTGTGAATTGGAAGGAGTACCAAAGAACATGGGGGGGGAAAAAAAGGAGCAGTGGAGAGTGCCAAGAGAAAACTGCTTAGTTTGGCAGTTAGAATAAAAGTCACCAAAGAACATGAGACTGGTAGGATTAGCAGAAGTTTTCCTGTGGTCATATACAGATCCAGGAAATTATAAGAAGCAGGTAGGCTGTTTGCCATGAGTGGGAGGAAAATCTTATGGCATAAGGCACTTTAAGGCGGGGGGGGGGGGGGGGGAAGTAAAATTGTACAAGTGTTTCTTAACATTAGCTGTTCCAGTTGAGGGGGGTTGGTATTTGGATCAGAAGCTTTTACTTCTAGAGCTGCTGTTTCAAGTGCAGCCAGGTCAGTAGTGATGAAAGAGTGTTGCCATCCAATGGTTGTCCATGGCCTGTGTGTAATGAGTTAGTGGTCTCCAGGTGTTTCCAAATGGTCCTTTACAGTGTCTAATGGCTCCCACCCATGTTGGCAAGCAGAGCACAGACAGGCAGTGAAAAGTGGGCTGTTATGTCACCTCAGAGGGTGAGCTTTTCCTCCTCACACTGAGCCACTGCAGTGCGGAGGGTTTGTGCTCTGCTGCCCGTGCTGAGCTTGTTCCCTGCGTGCAGGGTATCTCTCTCTTCAGCTGACAACCCACCAGCTCCTAGCGGTTTTTGATAGAGTATGTGTTTTGTCTAGGGTTTGAGAGTTTTGTTCTGGATTATTAATCCTCTGCATTGGACTGGGAAGATCATACCTGCTTTAAGTAATAGCTTCACATTGATCTCTGTATTCAGATCATTCTATGCTGCTGGAAAGTTGTCACGCCTGAACACAAGCAAGTTGCATGTTTGGTTCAGGGACACAATAGCAAAGCTCAGAACAGAGCCTGGGATTTCCTACATCTATGTCTGTCCCTTCCAGTATGAGAGAGAGAGCGTTTCAAAGTACAATACACAAGAAAACCTTCCAAACTTACAAGTGGTCTCTATTCTTCATGATGGCTGAAGAAAGCCAAATGTTAATTTAATTATGTGTAGTGTATAAAAAGCATTTCAGTAGAAAACTGAGGTAATGAAAAGGGAAGTGAACAAGCACCTCAAAAAAGCATGGAGTTGATCATTATGAACACCTTAAACATGGAAAGCTTTAATATTATGTGCATGCTTGGTATTTATAACAATATTGTTTTTCCATACTCTTTCCTTCTACCTAAGATGGGCAACTTTTCCTTCTTTCACAGAGAAGCTAATGCTCTTTCCGAGCGGTCATTAAAAAATAATCAATTAACAGTAAGAATATTCATTTACTCTCACATCTGGGGTAGTCTTGAACTAGTCTGCTAGGAGGCAAAGAGTCACCTGTGGATATAGCTGTTGAAAACCTATGACTACAGGTCTCTCAAGCTGCTTCTTTTGTAGCACGTAAGAGGCAGACGATCAGGGTGTGCATGGGAAGCAGGGCAACCAAAGTGCAAAAGTGCATAACTTAGGGAGATCTCATCAGAGGGAGGAGGGCTCTTGCATTTGCTTTCCTCATCCTGAAGGCAAAGCATCACAGTGGTGCTTAGGCAGCAGACCATGGAACCTAACTGGTTGCTCACACCAGTGAGTGAAGCCCGAGGGAAGCTACTGTGTAGTGTGACTGAAATAGGGACAAGAAGTGGCTGCCAGTGACATGAGGCTGATGCTCTGTCCATGAGGTTTGAAAGAGTTTGAAAGACCAATCAGTCTTGGTCTTTGGTGTTTCCCTTCGGCCGTCGATGTTGTGATTCAGAGGAGGAAGGAACTGAAGCGTGTGTAGGCACATCTGGGTGAGCTGTTCGTCCAGCTCAGGCCGGGTGACAGTCACACTGAGCGCACAGGAATGCAGGCTGGTGCACAGCTCTGCGCTGGCTGCCCGCCGTGTGGGTGCACCCCTCAAACCCTTGCCACCATCCGAGATGGCTGGGTTACAGCTGGTCACATCTCTCTTCCTGCCCTGCTCTCCTGCCTCTGCAGTGGTGACTAATCTAGGAGGCAGCGTCGACCATCAGATACACCTTGGCAAGCTGATGGACTCAGGCATGTCTCTGGGAGAGAGCTGGTCTAGTGGACGGTACAGAGATAAAGCTGCATTACTGTACGTGTGCTGCAGGATAAAAATGCACTTGAACTTTGCCCCAGGACATCCACCACCAAGAACAAAGAATGAAATATGGGAACAAGTCAGGAGTTTGAAAACAATCTCTCTGGAAACATGATGAATACCAGTGGTTTCATTTATTCTACTTCAAGAACAAAGGTCCTTTTCTACTTTTAATTTCCCAGCAACGATTATTACCAGTTATTTTTCTTGTAGCTTTGACCACAGTTCGTGGAGGTTTTATTAAACATGTTTTTGAAAAGTGAGTCAAAATGCCATTCTTCTCTGACTCTCTTGTGACTCTCTCTTTCTTTTTTTTTTCTTTTTTTTTTTTTTTAATCCATGTGAAACTAGAGCATATTTCCAGGCAAAGATTTGGGGCCAGATAATACTCTCATGCTGGTGTTCATGGAATTATTCCAGTTTTGTACTCTTGTAATTGAAAGAAGTTTTGGCCTACGCTATTTCAGAAGACAATATATTTGTTTCAAATCCCTTGCCTTTACATGAAACTTTACATTCATTTGTAGAACCCTTGAATGCTGCATTTAACAGGCAATATGTCCTGCTGCAACTCCCGAATATTCCTCAAGTTGCCGGTTCTCTTGTGTTTGACTTGACCTTGACACAGCCAGGCAACCGAGTTTGAGTGCTCCCTTTGCTGGGTCTTTGGTAGCCTTCTGCAGTCGGCTTTTGTTTAGATCCCATGTGCGTGCTCCTGTAAGGCCCTGCTCTCCTACCCGTAGGGATTTCATATCCCAGAGTGTCTTATGTGAGGATACAGTTTATGACAGGATTAAATAGTTCTTGCATTTCTGGGATTGAATTTAGGAGCCATTGTTTTATATAGGCGGCTAGATGGGTGTAAAACGAGATAGATGCGTGAACCTTCAGGCTGGATGGTTTAGGCACAACAACCTGTTATCCTGCCGAACCTTACAAATACACAAGCGTGTACATGCAGACTGAGGGAGGCAATTTCAGTGAAAAGCATATTGCTTTTGCCAGTTGCTATTCCAAATTCAAAGTGTGTATCAGTCAGGGTGCTTTTGTGTGCTTCAACTCCACTTCTGCTGCAGTAGCTACAGAAACCCAAAGTTTTACCTCACCAGGCAGAACAAGTGCCCTTTGTTACCTAGACAGATTACAGCTTTTTCTAAAGTCTGCTCTTCATAAAAGCCCAGCTTGAACAGTGGAAATTCTGACTTGCCTCAGATACTGAGGAGACTTTTATAGTTTCAAGTAGCTCCAGGGTTATATTTTAAAAGTTGAATTTCATCACATGTTTCAAGTTTGGTGGAAAAAAAAAAAGGCATGATATTTTTAGCAGAAAAAAGTCCCCCCCACACCTTTTTTCTTAACAGATGTTTCATCTCAATCATATCCAAACCTCAAAGCACAAGTAGCAGTCAACCTTATTCTCCTGTGGAGAAAAAGATAAAATGTCATTTGTTTGGAAGAGTGTTTTTTTTTTGGTAACCGCAACTAGTTTGTGAGTAAAAGCAAATAATAAATGCAGCACTATGGGGTTGTGGAAATGAACCTGAAGCAACATTTGTGCTCTTGAAAGAGCTCGAGGTCCAGCTGCTCTCGTTAGATGGAAAGTCCCAACCCCCAACCTACCAAAAAAATAAAAATACCAGTAATCAGTTTTTTCTTGCTTTAGAAATCTGATCCAGAAATCCAGGTCTTTTCACCAGTAAAATATGTCATACAAAGTGCCCAACATTGTACCGAAAAGGATTTAAAACTATAAAGGTAACAAAAAGAGAGGAAAGGAATAGTTGTAGAACAAAATATCCAGAAGTAAAAGAGCTGCTACCCGAGGAATTTTCACAGGGCTCCGGAGGAGCGGAGGGTTTTTGCTGTGCCCTGCAGCCAGGGCAGCGCGCTGGGCTCAGCACCAGCCAGCAGTGGCCGAGGGGAGCCAAGGCAGCCCTGAGCTCCATCCACAAGAGATTTATTTAGGAGGGAGTTGGAGTCCCTCTTAAGGATTTGGCAGCATGAAGTTGTAGTGTGGTGCTGCAGACCCTTGGTTTGTTACTTTAATGAGCCTCTACAGAGAGTGGAGCCATCCAGGTGTGGAAGGATATTCTTGGCAAAGCAGCATTCAGATGAAGACGGCTCCGTGTCCAGCTCCGTGCCCATGCAGGACCCTTGGGAGCCACGCTGGGCACCCACCCGCCTGCCCTGCAGTAGGGATTGCTGCCCAGATTGCAAGAAGCTGCATTTGAACAAAACTTCACAATGGCCCTGTCCAGGAGGATATTGCAGGGTTTTCCACCAAAGGGGTAGCTCAAAGTGGGAAGCTGAATCTTGAGTTGCGAAACACATGGGGTCTCTAGGGCAGTAAGAAGGTCTGGCTTCTCCTGTAAGCACGCTCCAAACTGTCTCCTCTTCTGCATTGTGAGCAGTACGTAGCACAGTGGGCTTCCATCTCTGGTTGTGGTCTTTAGGCTGTACTATACTTACTAAAAACAGTGAGCAGTTACCTGTGTTTGCTCTGTGGGAGTCATTTCTTGTGGTGAGATCCTGTGTGCTCTCTAGACTTTAAATAAGGTTGTTGGGTCAAGCCTTGATGAATTTTATTTCTCTGCATGTTTTGCAGTATGTGATGTATCACCTCAGTACCATTCCTCACCCATGTATGAATATGAAAAGGGAAAGAGATGTATGCTTGTACGTGCACGGGTATATGCTGGACTATTGGTCACTATATTGCTTTTTAGTTGTCCTCCATTCTCTCCCACCTCTCAGAGTAACATCTATGGCTCTGAGGATGGGAACACTGAACATGCTACTGAATATTAACTATGAGAGAGTTGTCAGACATGCAACTGATTCATCACAGCCCAAATAATGTTGCAGTACAGGTCCAAAACATTGCTCTCTATAAAAGGCCATCTTTGTGAGGGTCAGAGTGACATTCTTCCTCATGGGAGACAATTCTGATGAGATGAATATTACAGTTCATATACCTTTAGAAGCTCCGTTATCATAGCAAAGGTGGTGAAAACACGATTTTTCCATTGAACATCTAAGTTAGATGGGAGCGAGTTGATATCAAAGCCTACATTATTAATAACACTACCTACTCAGCCTTCATTTGAATAAAGGGTTATGTAGTGGCTGGGTTTTTTTCTTCTTTTTCTTCCCTTGTGAGTCTCAGGGGGAAAAAAATCCAAAGAGACAAAGAAAATCTCAGATAGAAAATCCTATGTGAACACGCAGATCTGCAACTTACACTGGTAAGGGATTTTTAAAAAGCAAAATTGTTAGCAGTTACTAACCAAAATCAGTGTACGGCCATCTTTAGAGAAGAGAGGTCTTTCTTCTTTTGCTTTAAGTCACAAATGATCAGTTGGTGTCCCCATCTGTCACTGTTCAGCAACAGAATTCAACGCTTTGCAGGCCCATTTAGAGCTCCAGGGACACATAATGCTGTTAGAAAGTGGTAAGTGGTCCATGTGACAATGACAGTTTTCACTTAAGTACTTACCCATGTTAAATGATACAGATAGTTACAGCAGATTGCGTTCTCTTAATGTGGCTTTTGATATGCTCACTGGTCAAACACAAATCTTGCTGCTACAGGTATCATCCTGAACTATTCTGACCAAAGCTTATGGAGATTCTGCCCCCCCCTCCCCCCCCCTTTTTTTTTAAGATAGGGGAGGGGAGGGAGAAATGATCTTCTTTGATCTCCGATGAGGAAGGGAAAAAAAAAGACTGTTCTGTTCAGGCTTTTGGCTAACACAACAAACAGTGTTTAAAATTTAACTTTGCTTAATTAATTAGTAATTCTGTTTAGTGCTGTCTGATCTTCATCCAAAAGGTATTTTGAAGTTTGAGAACTGAACATCAAAGTGTATTGGGTGAAGATGGTCAAGTAAGGCATTTAATCTGGCAGTTGCTGTTGATGAAATACAGCCAGTTGGGGAACTAATTGGAAAAGGGAATCATAATCTGGCAAAATTCAGCAAACTCCCTCCCTTCAGCAAACTCACTGCAGCGGGAGTGTGAGAAATCTAGGTTTAGTGTTTAAGCATGTATGAGTTACACCCTAGCTAGCAGAGAGAAACCGTATTGTCCTTTGTATCTGCATCTTTAGTGCAAATCTTTTTTTCCTGAGGAGATAGTAAAATTTTTTCCCCCAAAACCCAGCAGCCAAAAAAAAAGGCGCCAGACCTAGATAGAAACCAGTGACTCTGTATCAAGACTTGGAAATACTTCTGCTTACATATGTCAAATTATTGGGGTTGGCAAAAGGAATTGAAGCTTTCAGGGAGGTGGTGTTGCACAGACCTGTAAGTTTGACTATTTTTTATTCAGGAGAGAAAATGTTGTCTGAACATTTAAGTAAATTTCAGTTTAGCAATTCCCCAGTGTCCTAGCAGTGACTTGTCAGTTAGAATCATTATCTGATGCCTGAATGATTAACACATATTTTGGTTGTCTATTTTTGTTGGGTTTTTTTTGCAAACCATCACATGGTCTGACTCACTACCCCTCTGATCTGTGCCTAACTGTCTCCCCCTGCTCGGGTGCTGGCAATACGTCTTGTGACATCATGAATCTTTTTTTTTTTCCACTCCATGGTGTGCAATTCAACCTTTAATTTGTATTGTGACCATCAACAGGAAACGGTGAAATAGAAGAACGTGACTTCTCTCCATACTTCAGACTGAAGTACCCATCCCAGACTAGTACAAAGCACCACTAGTACGGCTCTTGCTAAATTGGTTTTGACTTGTCCCTCTGCACTTAAAATGGACAATTAATTTCCCTACAGTAAGTTTCAGAGAAGGCAGCTTGATCTTTGTTGTTTTGAAGGGTGTGTCTAATTCATCAGCTTCAGCTTTCAGCCAGAGAAAGTTGAATACACGCTTTTGGCACTGACCCAGGGCGAGCCTGTTTTTCTACACGCTTATTCTGGTGGCTGTGGAACAGGAATGTTACTCCCTTCCTGGTCCTGCTCTGCCTACGTTCATTTGCTACTGGAGAAGAGCACCCCTGCTTAAGCAAAGTTATGTCTATCGGGGATGTATTTCAATCAACTCTATGGAAAAAAAACCAAAATGTGTGCTTAATGGGGGTGATATTTCTTAATCCATGGCCTCCAGGAGAACTTAAAAGTGAAATCTGAATGTGAATGCAAATGTTGATTAAAGGATGACTTCTCAATTTGGACTTTGAAACACAGTTATTATTGCTCTGGTTGTTGTCGTGCAGTCAGCAAAGAATGTCAGTTATGTTTGTCAAACCTGATTTGCAATGAAAAAAATGTTGACAGAACCAGATAATTTAGACATCAGAGACTTCAGGAAAAATAACAAAATTAATTCTCTTTCTGTCCCTTTGGTCCTCATAGTTTCTGACTTTAAGTTCTGTTGCGTCTGCTAGATCTGTAAATTGGAAGTGAAACCCTTACCCTATTGACGTCAGTAGGAATTTACTGCTGAGCTTGGTTGGACCAGCTCTTTGACACTCAATTCTGCCAGTCAAATATTGCTACTGAAGTTCAATTTGAGCTGTTACAGAAGTGCTTATGACTTCATCTCTTTGTCTTCATATATCTATGCAATTTTTATTTTCCTTTTATCCTACTCCCCCATAAGTCTCAGGTTCTAGTGTGTGGCTTGTTGTTTTTCTCCATGTACAGATAATTCTGTCCCTTTGTTTCTAGTCGTAGTTTTAAAGAATTGATGTGGAATCTGGTCTATCCGACTTGAGGGGAAGGCTAATAATATTTCACTTCAAAGGGTTTGGTTTCATGTATGCCAGATGCTGACTTTCAGAGGTGGCATTTTTGTCAATTCTCCAATTTTACCTTTACTCTGCTTTCTCTCAAAAATTACACAGTAATGACCCTGATGTTGAGATAATGTCAATGTCCAGTCATAATTTATCACTGTGGAATTGCATAGCTTCTCCCATAGTTCTGCTCTCTGAGTTAAGACCCTGTGATCCATCACATACCTTTCAGAATGGCTGTCATCCCAAAGAGGCTCTGAAGTTGGTTATAGTTAGCCTGAGTTCTCCTAACTGCTGTGCAAATTTGGACTTGGTAGCTGTAACTTAGACCTGAACATTCATCAGAGTTGCATCCTTTTCTGTTTCTGGCCACAAGATCCTCGTAATCCATCTGACTAAAACGCTAAGTACAGTTGAAAAACAGAGTGAAACTGTCCTTACTTTGAGAAGGAAGACTGTTTATTAAAGAGCGTGGTGCTTTCCTTGAATGAGGCTTTGAGAAGTATGAAATGACAAGCCACCTGAGTGAGGGTGAAAGTTTAAACAGTCACTTTTCAACCGGATGGCAGCTCCATTTTGGCTCTCTGTTTTTTCCCCCTTATTCTCAGATGCAGGATGGAGGTCAGCGAAGAATGGTTTGGATGTCTGAAGCTTCGTATTGTATGCTTGTTCAATACACACAGCACAGCAACCAGTTTTACCTCATTTCTGGGATTTTTTGGTGATTCCTAAGGAGCATTTGGAATTATTACCCCTTCTTTTTTTAGGAATGAATAAACCTCTGAGAAAAAAGACTTAATTCTTCAGGGATGAGTCTTAATACCTTTAAACTAGTGTTCATTCTCTTCTCTTCCTCCCCCGCCTCAATTACGAGCAATTGGGTGGTAGTAATTAACAATCTTAGAGAGAAACATCTGCTAGTACACTTAAGCCAGTCAGTTTGTTTTTCATGAAAGAATGGTATTTCACAATTTTTCCAAGTTAATATTTTTCCTTTATTGTCTTTCCAATTTCAAATATTGTCCAGACGCATTTTTATAGTGTCTTAAGGTTATAGAAGTGAATACAAGACCATTAATAATGAACAAGAAAAGAGAACATCATAAAGAAAACATATGCAGTATTTCAGTTCATGAAACGTTCTGTAGGGAACATTGTTTTTGAGAGCATATGGTTATTCCCATGAGAAGCAATAAATATACTTTTTTTTTTCCCCCTCCAGTTGTGGATTCCCACAACAAGGGTAGGTTTCTCTGTGTATTCGTCTATGTAGCGCATTCTCTTTGTCAGGACTTGTTATCTGAGTGGGGAGGTAAATAAGTATTTTTGCACAGATGATATATTGTACGTGGACCTATTTCTGATGGCCTAGACTTTGGAAACACAAGTCTATTAATTCTCCGCGCTCCTTTGAGATAGCTATCTTGTCTGGTCTAGTTTAATATCATTGGCAGAGCTGAAAGGAAGTTCACATTGTGAATATATCTGAACCTTGGCATGCGGCTCACTGGTGGATCTCTGTTTATAGGCTGCCAGTTTTAACTGTCCCAAGCAGACATTCTTATTTTATTTATAAGTAGCTTCAGCATGTGTTTGTATCCTTCATGAAATTGAGCGCGTGTCAATAGTCAAAACTAAGTATAGAAACAAGATACCAAACCACTTGTACTTCTCTTCTCAGACAAAACAGTCTCACTCCAGCATGTATTTTTAAATGTTCGTTGGCTTTGGATAAGGCACATGAGGATATATGCACAGACACATTATTTGATCACTCGTAAATATTATTTTAATACCTCCGTATTCCCCTTTAAAGTTTCCCCATTTAGATTTTATTTTTCTTTGCTGAATGAAACTTGACATCAGGATGAGATCACCAGATTTCCCCATTTCATCTGGGCTCCAAAACGAGGAACTGATTTCAAAGGATAATTCCCCAGAGCAGCAAGGCCAATGAGTTCTTCAGATCAAAGGTCAGCGAAGCTCAAAGAGGATAATTTCTGGCATACAGTATTTAAACTCTCTCAAGGAGTGTACTGCAAGATGTATCCCCTCCTTCCCCAATAGTTGAACTCTTGTTTTTCGAGAAGACTAATTTGTTAGAGCACATTTTTTCCTCTGTTACATAAATTATACATTAAAGTGAAAGCTTCCTATCTGAACACACAAACTCTACATCCAGAAAGGTTATTAGACGTGCCAGTGGAAGGGCTGTTCCTGACACCAGAAGGTAACTCCCTGCCGTTCCTCTCAGCGGCACCATGTGGGCTGGGGAGCTCTGGTGCTCCTTTGCACATAGAATGGTGTGGGTTGGAAGGGACCTTAAAGATCACCTAGTTCCAACCCCCTGCCATGGGAGCAGGCAGCGGGATGCTTTCAGCACAGTGCAAGAGCACGGTGGTGGCTGGGAGAGAATGCTCTGTAACACACTTAATTTTTACAGAAAAACTCAAAAAGAGCACTGGGGCAAGGAGTAGTCACCTTGTGCAGGATCTGCTCCTCAGTGCTCTCAGCCTAATGTTGTTTGCCATGCCAGTGTCATTTGGGATGCTGCCCCTTAACAGATAAAAGACCACTTAGAAGTCTTTTGGCCATTATGTACCTTTATACATTTAAAAGCATGTGTGATAACAAGGGGGGATTTCTTTTTCAATTGGTTGTCCACCGTTCCAACGAAGCGAGGGGTCATACCAGCCCAGCTTTCATTTATTTCATGTTTCCTAGAGTGAGATCGCGAGGGATTGCAAAAGCCCCTCATACAAATGTTTCTATCAGCTTAGTTAGAACTGTTCCTGGGAGAAACTCATCACTGGTACAAATGAGCCACTGAAAATCTAGCAGCATATTTAATAGTTATGAAGAGCCATTGTCAGTGTAACTGTCCTTGTTATGAAGGCCCTCATTACCTTTTCATTTCTTGGTGATTATAGAATGAAACAACAAGGCTGGACTAAGGTAGACCACCAAATGTTGACTTTTGTTTTACGGAGGGCTTTCTGCGGCCTTAGCTTTCAAATTCCAGGAATATGGAGTTGTATTTATGGACAAAGGGGGAGTATAAAGCAAATGGCCCTTCTTCAGATATACTTCAGATTTCTCTATTGTAAGTAGTATTTATTTTTATATGTGCCTTCATTATGATAAACACTATACAAAAACCTCCTAATAAGCAGTCCCTGCTCATCTGATAACACCAGATTAAAAGGACAAGGGAAGAAACTGCTGTGAAGTGAGGTTTCTCTTCCTTCAGCTGACCTTCCTGCTTAGCCTGTGTTTAGTGTAGGGAATCCTAATGTGGCTTGGAGTAGAAATCAAAGTGTATCAGTGTGTGAGTATGTGTCTAATAAACTCCATGCCTACTTGCATTTGTACAATGCAAATTACATGTGCGTGTTGGGAACCGCGTGTTAGTATAACATCAAAACTGCAAATAAGTAACAAAGTCAGCAAATTCCAAAGGTTAGGATTTCTACCTCATTCCCCCTTCTTTCCTGCACATCCAGAATCTTTTCTAGTATACCACAATTTTGAAAACCAAAAAAAAGAAGAAAGACAGTAGTGTTAAATTTGAACAAAGAAGTAACACTAGAAAATGTGTTGTACTGCACTGTAGTAATGGGAATATTGCGGCAGAAATCTTAGTTTTTGGAGTTTCTGAGAGTATAAAGCTATGGTAAGGGTAGTTTTTTTTATTTTTTAGCTAACTGTCGAATTTTAAATGTTAAAGAAAATACTGAAAGATGGCTAATACAATATCTTAATTTCTAGCATGTTAGTGAGTTGCTTTCCTGGAAGAACGTTTGGGAGGCACCTCAGTAGTGCCGAACAACAGGAGAGCTACAGAGTAAACCCAGTTTGAAATGGGTCATCCTGAACTGGAGAGGATCAGGTCTCCTTTTTTTGTGAGGAATCTGACTTTGTCGAAGTGGCACTTACGTGAGATATTACTTACAAGGGCATCCCCAAGAAATGGTTCCTACATAGCATTAGGATAAAGGCTTTGGGTAAATGCAAATGCTGCAGTGCAAGAGAACAAATGCTGACGTTAAGACCCACAATCTCGCAATATCTTCTATTTTTTGGGGAATAGGCAGGATTACTGCTATGTTTAATGAAGTGTGGGTATAACATTATTGGCAGAGGTATGTGGATGTATAAAAATTCATATCTAAAACATTTGAGGGTAGGGTTAAAAAATCTGTATGTTTTCACAATGAATATAGGATTCATTTTCTTCAGATACAGGGTTACATCATGTGCAAGCCTGAGTGCCTCTGCAGGAGCCAAAGGCACAGCTATTAAGTTCATGGGCATTTGTCTTTTAATCCACAGGAGAAGTATATCTATCTTTTTGTTCCATATCTGGTACATGTTATGATATGTTGTGATATGTATCTGATAGATGTTAATATTGATTCTCTTTATGAGTGCTAATGAATTATGCAAGTGCAAATGTTTTAACTTGAAACTTAGGTAAAATAGACTTTTTTATACATACTTGAAAAAATGCAGCTTAACCTTTTTGGTGGGTAGCTTTACCTTTTTAGAAGGCAGTAATGTTTGTGTGTATTTGAAGAAGGAAATTGAAACAGAATGAGGACTTCTGCTTCCTTACTTCACTGCTGGTGAATGCAGTGTGTTTTTGCAATATGTCACAAACTTTCAATATGTTGCAAAATTATTCAACTTATTTACAGTAACAGTTCTGCTGATTTATATTCTCATAATACTGTGTTTGAACTTCCTGTGACTAGTGATGTTTGTAGGAGAGGCTGTGTACCAAAAGCTGTTGGTAGATTGTCTGCAGAAATTATCCCAGATGTGTAGTGAACACAAAAGCAAATCAAGTATAATGATCCTCTCATTCAAGTTTGCTGAAATCAATTTCACCCTAAAAATAAAGACAGATTTGCAAATATGAGACTGCTTTGACATTTCCTTATGAGCGTTTTTTCTTAAATATATTTTTCGCAGTGGCTTTGCCTCCAGAGAAGACAGATGGAGTTTGCAGTGGAGATGAAAAGAAAGCAGAAAAAGAAAGTGACACACGCACAGGTTCCAAGAAGCAACTGAAATTTGAAGTAAGTCCTTTATATTTTAAAGTTTCGCTGTACTGACATAATTATGGTAGAAAAATAACCTATGGACCAAATAGTGTCCGCTGATGCAGGTATATAGCTCCTGACAATTGTAATGGGTACAGGAGGGAGCAGAATTGTCAAGTCAGTGTCTGACTATTGGTGCTCCTTATGAGGTGATTAGTGAGATTTATTTCCAGGTTTGGAGAGGATCAAATGATGGTCATTCCTCTGTAGGACACGAAATGTACAGTAGGAGGAGGCATTTGATTTAACCCTTTATCTATGATTCTTTCATTAGCAATTTATTATGCCAGCTATCACGTTATCAAATCTTTAGATGGACTTTCATGGACTATTGCACTTGGTTAAATCTGACTGGTGTAAAAGATGTTTGTGAAAGCTTCCATAACCATCCGTCTTCTCTGCCTGGGCCTCCAAAGTGAAATAGCCCTGACCTGCTACAGGGGAAATCCATGCGATCACATGTCAGGAGGGGAAGGATCCTGGAGGGCAATGAGTCTGATGGTCTATTTCCTTCTAGACTTACAAACATCATAAAACTGCCAGACATTGTGTGTAGTTGGCAGGTTTTGTTTATGTAGGGAGTGATTTAATAAATATGAGTATTGAAACATGCTGTCATCCAGCTAGAGGGTTGTCCGTCTTGGTGAGGAGGAAGATACTCTGGTACTGGCAAGAAACAGCACGAATTTTCATCTCTCTGCACTCCAGCAGATGTGGCAAACTTCTGCCTTTCAGTGCTGTCAGCTTGTCACAGTAATGAGCTTTTCGTTCCTCAATTGTTATTTAAAAGACCATGCAGCCACCTTGCAGCATGGCTCCAGTGTTCGTTTCCTTCTCTCGAGCGGATTTAGTAGTCTAGTATGATTTATTTTTTACAGTTTTAGGGCTGATTAAAAGGAGGTAGCTTTCCCATAGGCAGTTCAGGTGTTGCTAGGTGCTTGTGTGCCTTCTGGGGGGAGGTGACTTTTCCTGTCTTTTCACAGCGATACCTCTTTTTTCTAGGCATATTTTATATTCTACCTTGAGTAGCAGACGCTTGCAGACAGGAAAGGGATGATAAATTGCAATTAACAGTGCCTTGATATTTGAACGTTGGAGGACACCTGTCAACATGGTTGGTGCCAGAGTAGCTGGAACTCTACCGTACCAGCAAAGTCTGTGTTTGTTCCCAAGTAGTTCTTGGCATGCCATAAAGGTTAGCACTTGGTACTAGGCTCTGTGACTAATGCAGGGAAGGTTGCCATGGCTCTTAACTAAGCAGAGCACATCCTCACATAAAGATGTTATGTTAGGCAATGTGGGACAGGGAGGTATTAATATGTGGCAAGAAACCAAGTATTGATATTTTTCCCCTTGTTCTACAATGAAAGTTTTCCAGCTATGTAAGCTAGGAGCTAAGAGATTGGTAAACGTTTCAAAGGTATAAAAGAATCAGAAATGCAAGTGTTGAGACATGAGGTCTAAATCTGAGGTGGATGTGATTTGGCTTTTAAGGTGCCGGGAATGTTTATGTAACGTGAGACTGTGTTTCCACAGTAGAGTGTGGGGCGCTTGGCAGCTCTCTGCCAGGCTTGCTGCAACGGGGAGCAGCCTGCCTTTGAACTCAGCAGGGGACAGGGGGACCGGGAACTGCTGTAGGGAATTGGTTTCAAGTCAGAAGATCAACCAGGTATTTTGAGCTCTATCATGCCGAAGCTATTTGGAGCTGTTTATTTTACTTGCGTACAATGGCTTTCATTTTAATTGCACTGTAACTCTTCTGGTTTGCCTTGTTGTGGCTCTGGATAATTTTGATTGCGCAGGTCTTGAGAGAAAGCAAACGATTTGCACCCAGGTGACTGGAGTCAGTCAAAGTGCAGCCTTTGTTCTTGACTGAAGTCTTGGGTTTGGTTTGAGAATTTTTTTTCCCTATAACATATTGATTCTTTCAGGCTTTCCACAGATCGCACTCTCACTAACAAAAGTGCAGGTAAAATAAGGACCAGGCAGTGCTCCCAGGTCGTTCTTACCTGCCAGTTCCTAGGCGGGTTCCATGTCGGGAGCTTCGGTGTCGTGATGCTGTACTGCACTAATTCTGACAACCTTTGGGTATCAAATATCTGTGTCAAGGACAGGTCGCGCTGGTGGGGATTTGTGCCATATGTCCGCTTTGTATTAATGACTCCTCCTGGCACTGTGGTGTACCGCCTCGTTCTGTCACTCTATTTCTGTTATCTTTCTCTTCCTGAGTTAAGCAGAGTTTTCTTTCTCACTTTTTAGTGGGAAATTTTATTATATTTCAAGAGCTTCAGGCAGTAGTTTCCTTGTACCTTCCTGTACGTGTTTTCTACAACGAAGTAGAAAGCATCTTGCAGATTCCCCGAAGTCTAGCCCAAGGGAGTCAGCATTATCTTGTGATTGTGATGAGACTCCTTCAGTGTGGTGGACAGAGGCCTCCCCGGGACGTATCCTGAAAGCTTCCTCCTGCCAGGGAGGGAGGAAGGAAGGAAGCAAGCAACCTCCTTCCATGGAGAGTCTGCTCTGCAAACAGGCCTTTTGCTTTAGGTAATCAGCTGCTCTTTGCATGTTTCTTAGGAATTGCAATGTGATGTGTCTGTAGAGGAAGATAACAGGCAAGAATGGACCTTCACACTGTATGACTTTGATAACAACGGAAGAGTCACACGTGAGGTAAGCAAAGTACAGCTGCCCCTTTGTGTGCAGCGTTTGCTAACAAGAGAAGTGTTTTATAACAGGAACATTTTTTTCTTCTGTGAAATAGAGGTGTCCTGCCAACTTAAACAGCAGTTTCCATGGACCCTTCCCTCCTAGAAACAATCCCACCAGCAGTTTACTGTTTTCAGATGTACTGTACCACTTCTTAAGCTGGTTGTTGTTTAATATCTGGGATTAGCCTTTAAAAAATAGTAATGGCATTTGAGGAGGAAAAATGTCTGAAACAACCGAACAACTAAACACATTGTCAAAATAAACCCCTGCAAATGTATATTGTTCTGGCTTCTATCCTGCTTCTTAGAGTTAAGCTAACCAAATAGCAAGGTTGCTTTCTGACATTCTTTCCAGTAGGACTAACTATACTGTTCTGTTGTTTTCATAAATATTAGGCTGATCTCTGCCTGCTCCCTCCAAGTATAAATAAGATTGATAATACTTGCTGGATGACCATAGTGAATGGCTGTCAAAGCATACCTGTGTGTATTTTTTATTATCGGGATGTCTTCAAGTCATATTTCCTGTGCAAATAAGAAGCCAAGTAAGAGGATGTATAGATTAGAATACAGTCCTTTTTCAGAATTATTTCTATCCAGATTGAATGATAGTTCTAGAAGAATGTCTTTTACTGAGATTTACTGCAATGTGCTGTCATTGATTTTTGTGTGTGGTGTGTTTTCTGGCTCCCATGTCTTCAGATAATCAGCTGAACATTGACAGTTTTTGTCTCTCTTGACTCTTACACTGGTGTCTGTGGAAATTACTAAGAACTGACTGAAAGGAATAGGGTAAATACCAAAAGTATAGTGGCCTTAGACACCAAATGAGGGCAGAAATTTTTCCTAGAAGACTGAAGCAAATATCTTTTGCCATTTATGAACAAATTGCCAAGTGTGGTGGTTTTTCAGGGTTTTTAACATGTATGTGAACATCATTACTAGGCTTTTTTCATTGTCTCTACTCTGATAGCGCTTTGAGTAGTCAAAAGAAATCTGTGCCCCTCATGCAAGAGAATAAGCAGATGAAAAGTTACAGGCCAGGTCCAGAGTTTCAAATGAGAAGATGAGATATATAGAGAGGGCAAGGAGAATGGGGGGTGGGGAAGTAGTGTTGTATTTGTTAATGTATGGGGAACAGAGACCAGAAAAATGAAATAACTTGCCTGAAGTCTTACAAGAACCTAGTGGCAGATTGAACCCAGATCGTTGGAGACCCAAGGCTAAGTCTTCATTACAAGATTATCGTGACTCTCAAAGAATAGGGGAAAAACACACAAAACCCGAACCCACACACATGGGTGTCCTTTACATTCAGGCATGGAATTCCCATTAATGTCAGTGGGAGTTCCATGTGCTGAACATAACGAGAATATGCTTTTAAGTATGTATACAATAATTATTTGTGATTATGTGGTACACCAAAGAGCTTAATTTGACTGTACTTAGAGAATATGTTACAGCCAAAGTCTACCTCTCCCTGCTACAAGAGCAGACTGCAGCTTAACTGAAACCAAATCTGTGCAGGGATTGAAAATTATACTGCTCTGAGGTCTGGAGGTTGCTATATTCAGGCTTGAACCTGTGCCAAAAAAAATTCTTTTAACCAAGGGACCAAATAGGTTGATAATTTTCAGCTCTTTGCATGTGACCAAAGATAGAAACAAATAGTATGCACCATTGCAGAGTTTCCCAGTTATGTTACACACTTCTTTCGCAAGCTGTTCCAGTGCCATTTGTACAATCCGTCTTGTTGGTTGTCTTCTGCTGAATGCAGATGCAATTTAAGAGTTGTTTATGCAAGAATGACTAATGATAACAGCTCATAGATCATCTTGGCTACAAAAGAGGAATTTCAGTCTCTTCACATGACACAGAATTTCTTATTCTATTGGCCCCTGGGAGACTGGTGTTCAACTTAATGGGCTTGATAGTGTCATTTGTTAAGCCGCTCTTCTCCTGATCCAAGCAAAGGGCGTAATGATGGTGAATGTTAAACGTGTGAATAGTTTCAATTAAAATGAATAGAACACATGCTTTGAGTTAAAAGTAAGTGAAGCACATTGCTGGATCAGGGACAGAACGGGCAGTCTAAGGAAGAGGGCTGATCTCTACCAGTGCCATTTAGTGAGCTGATGAAAATGCTTTCAGAACCGGTCAGCTTTTCTAAACAAAGGTCCGGTGTTCTTGTGAGAAAAGCTTAGCGTGGACTTTTCGCCTTCTTTGAAAATTTCACTTTAATGTCTCCTGGATTTATAGCCGGATTTAACAGAGAGATGAAATTTCTTAAGTCAGATTTCTATCTGTAGACCTTGAGGTACTTTACAAAAAGAAGTCAGCCTTATCATTCTTGTTTTTCATGTTGGAAAAGTGAGACGCTGGAAGAGGAAGTGACTTGCCCACCCACATTCATTTCATTTGATTCAAAGTCATTGTGTTTAAAACAATGGACTTCATGTCCAGAGAGTGTCCAAAGGAATATGCAGTGTTAAATAAGTTTCTAAGAGACATGTAGGTGGGGTGCAATTTTACAAGCGGACTAAATGTTTTTTTCATTAGAATGTTTGAAAATTGTAAATAAGATATGGATTTAGTTACTGGATAAAATATCCCTTGGATTTCATACAATGACAGATCACTGCAAGAGCATTCAAATTCCATCTTGGTGAAATTTTTTCTGGATCTTAACAACATTTTCAGAACTTAATAGTGCTTTGATTTCTTCCTAGAGTCTGTATGACTTATTCCGTAGTCCTTATAATTAGAAATTCAGATCTAGTCATGCTTCTTGAAGAGATACACCCATTATGAAAGCATAATTATTGGGATAGCAAATTATAAAATTAGCATTACTGTGTGTTATTGAACTACTGCTTTTTCTGTCATAGAAGACGACCATTTTTCAGTCCTTTTGGTGTAGTGGGAGATAACTTTTCCTGCTCTAATATGTATATTACAAAACTTGGCTAATAATGTTTCCCTTCATTCCACAAGCCATAAGAGGACAATTCATTATGTACTACAGGCCTTTTAGAACTGACAGCTGCACTGTAATTATCTTCACACGAATATTTGTAATCAGACTTGAAACTTGGATAATTGAACTAATGTGTTTTGATCCGTGAGGTTTTATATTGAGCTCTCTGAATGTAATTATACTTCATAAACACTAGCTTTCTTTTTTTTTTTTTTTGCAATCAGCTCTTTCTTGGAAAATTGGGTTTCTTTGGTGAGAGACTGCACAGGAATAAGCACAGAAGGAAGTTGCTTGTCAGGAGTTAAAAAAGGGAATTTCTTCTAGACTAGTTGTTCAGTAGATAGCAAGTGAAGCTCCTTTCAGGTTCCAAATAAGAATGATTCAAAAACGTATGTGATCAAACAAAGCTGATGTTGCAATAAAAACATCCTGCTGTATGTAAAAATCAGACTACAAACAAAGTACAAATAAGACATTTGTACTTTTCTTTTTCTGAGGGAAAGGTAATGAACTGATATTGACATTTCTCTTCATGCATTTTTAATGCTAAAAATGTTCTTTGTATCTTACATTAAATACCCAATTTTTCCTCTTACGTTTCCTTTCTTTTTTTTTTTTTCTTTCCCTTTTTAGTTATTTTTGCTCATATCCTCTGTAATGGATGAAAAGGTTTGAGGTTATTTCTGTATTCAGAAGTCAGCACCAAATCTTTGTCTTGGGGAAGGATACTGGCTTTTCTGGGGCTACTGTTCATCAGCCTGACCCTTATCTTGAAATTTGCTGTTTTTTCGTGTGTTTGTTAACGTTGTATGAACTCATGATATAGAAGCAGCAATGCAACCAACAGACAGAGGAGTAATGTCTGTCTGTATCAGAGGAGACATCATTTCGGCCATTAGATTTGGTGCATTTATGCCAGAGAGAAATATTAAGAGAAAATCTGACTTTCTCTTTTAGTTTTGAGGGAAGCCAAAAACATGCCTCTTAGACAAGTTACAAAGAATCATACTGAATGTTTTCTTTCAGTGTTATTACACTCAGTGGGGTTGGTTGTGGTGGTGGTGGTGTTGTTGTGTTGTTTGAGATTTGTTTGTTTTGCGGGTTTTCTTTATTTTTTTTTTTAATTTTTGTGCAAATGTCTCATTTTGGGAAATTAATTCCACTGGAAAAGCCTCTTAGTTTCCTTTACAGAATCTCTAATTTGCTAACTAGTCCTATGATGATAAGCTATGCTAATACTGGAAAAAATAGGGTCATCCCTTTACCACTAATGATCCTTAGAAGTATATAATTAATACCTGGAATAGGAACTTTCTCAGTCACATGAGTTCTGTAAAGAATGAAGAATGCTTCAGTGTCATTTGCTCTTGTTCTTTTTTGCAGACCCATTAGTTTCTCTGAATGTTTTAAATTCCTGCTAATCTCCTACTGGAGATCTCTAAAGTATTCTGCGGATGCGTGTGTGAGTGCAGCACACGTGTGTGGCCTTCACTGTTTGCTTTTTAGTATTTCTAATGCAAGTATTTCTGGCAATTTATTAAAGTTGCTCTTTTTAATATACTTTGTTGTATTAGCTGCTTGATAAAATAGGATGTGAAAAACATAGAGATTAACACTGTTAAATCCTTCAGCCCTGGAAAAACCAACTGTAGCGTTCAATAAGCAAGGCACAAATCTGGGTATGGCGTGTGCTGGCTGTTTGGATACTACCCAGGAAGCATTTGTTTTCCCCTTTGAGGAAAAATATCATAGTTTCAGGTTTTTTTCTTGATTAAACTAGCTATCCCAGCAGAAATTCTGCACACTAGAAGCCCTTCAGAAGTTAGGCAGATTCATGCAGGCTACTTCCCCTCTTAATATAATCCCTTTGCTACAAAGGAGAGAAAGGAGAGAAATTTATTTTTATTTTATTTTATTTTATTTTATTTTATTTTATTTTATTTTATTTTATTTTATTTTATTTTATTTTATTTCATTTTATTTCATTTTATTTTATTTTATTTTACTTTATTTTATTTTATTCTATTCTATTTTATTCTATTTTATTCTATTTTATTCTATTTTTTATATTTCTAATTTCTCTTTACCCATTTAATATAGTAATTCTAATTTCTCTTTACCCATTTAATATAGTAATTTAATATGGTAATATAGTAAATTAATATAGTAATTATACCTATTTAATATAGTAAATCCACAATGATTTTTAACTAGAAATGGTTTAAAAGTACATTTCGGTTAAAAAAACCCAAGCAAATTATATTTTTGGAAAAAGGGGAAGCACTGAAAAATCTGTTATTGTATATTTTTCATGTAAAAAGGGAGGAAGTTAGAGAAATGTGGGATGAAGTGTGGGGGGGAATGTACGGGAAGTGCCAAGCAGTCTTAAGCAAAGCAGTTGGTAAATTATGTGACTTACAAAAATCCTAATCCATTGTGCAGAAAAGCTAGATTTTTGGTAGGTGGTCTCTGAGACGTGCTGTGCTGGCTGGTGTACCAGAAGAGAGGAAAGTGGAACTAGCTTTTATTCTTGATCTTTGATGCTAAATTTCTTGAGGACAGTGAAATGCACAAGCTGGTGTGTAGAAGGTGAAGCTGTGTCAATGGTTTTAGGCAGTTCTTTAAGGATTTTAAATGCAGAAAACGTTCCGTGGGACAGCTTTCAAGGGGAACATAAATTGCTTCAGTCTCCTGGCAGGCTACGGGAAGACAAAAATTCTTTTGGGGGTAAATATAGACATAACTGTAAAATACAAATTTTGTAACATAGATTTTAATGGTCTAGTGCTACTAATTTGACAAGAAGCCGTTACCATATTAGCTGCCAAAAAAGGGCTATAAGAAGGTAGTTTTAGTCACCATTCAAAACTCGTTGGCGAAGACCACTCCTACCAGGAATGCCTCAGGAATTTGTATTTTATAATTGTGAAGCAATAACTGGAAAGCACCAGGAGGTTCAAGGAGCCTTGTAGCTGGTACCTTCTTGGCCAGGACCTTGGTAGATGAGAGAGTAGCGAATGACCCAAGCAGACTTGTTTAACCGAATCAGAGCTGTCAGCTTGCTGGAATTTCCAACCCTAAATGAGGACCACAAGTAAATGAATCCTATAATAAAAAATGTTGATGTTGGTATTTAAAAGATCAGCATAAGCATTAAGCGGTTACTTATGGATATCCCTAACCTCGATCTTGGTATACATCCAGTCTGACGACCGCGTTCATTCAGTGCCAGAAGACAAAGCAGTTCAGATTGTTGTGGAGGAAGCTGGGTATTAAACATGCAACGAAATGCCCAGGCAGCAGAGCGTAAGGCCACAAAGTGTCCTGATGCCTCTGTGCCGCCTCTTAAGCTGCTTGGAGCCTGGACATTAATTTGGGTTAATTCAGACCTGTTTGGCTGAGAGATGTAAATTGTCCTCATGGATACATGCATGCACATATTTCTGACTTGCCAAGTATGTGTCACACAAACGTTACATCTGGCCTTCCTTCACAACGTTTCGGAGTGCTTTTAAACTCCTGAGTCAAGTGGCTTGTTGAGAAAGACCCTTACAGAACACAAGGGCCAGATTGTGTGCCAGTTAGAAAGTTAGACCTCATCACTGGGAAAAAGTCACGTAAAAGGACAGTGGGAGTAAAGAGGTTTTGTCTTTGCCTATCGAAGTTAAAATACGATGAGCTTGTACAAACATCTGGCATAGATGAAAAAAGGAAGGGGGACTGATTATTGTGAATGAAAGTGTTGATAATAACTTCTTGATAGTAGCCTTGTGTGGATAGATGCCATGTTGGCTAACCACCACTTGTTAAGGAACGTGTGGGAAAGGCTCCATTCACCAAAGTGCTGAGTGTATGAGGGCCTGTAAGAATAAATATGGTGCTTAAGTATTCTGCTGAATGGGAAGGTTTGGCTTATTGAGGTGTAGGATTATAGCACAAGGGTCCTAGAAGATAATTTATGGAGGGTGTACAAAGCAACAGATATGTTTTATTTGTTGGTTTGTTTATTTTATTGCTTGGTTAGGTTTTTCTCATAGATGAAATAAAAATCTAGCCCTTCAAGCCGGCTGTCAGATATGTCTGTGCCTATTTAGAGGTCTGGCTAGGTTTCAAATTAGAGTGGAAGTGTGAGAAATGAAATGTATTAAAAAGCTGTGAGGTGTCCACCAGAGTGTCACTGAGCAGTCTCTCCCTCATTCAAGCTTTAGGCAGTGGTTCTTGTCAAAAGGATGGAAAGCATCTACTGACACGGTAGTAACAGCCCATATACAGAGACCCTTGTGGAAATGGCAGAAAAAAATATTTCAGTGGGGAAGTAAAATTTACCTCTTTTTTAATGAATATGTTGTCTTGAACTCACAAGTATGGAGAAATTCCACTGAATGCAGAAGAGTTAGAGAGGGTAAATGTTAAGACAAACTCTGGACTGCCTAGGATTTAGTTATTCATTCTGCCTGTTGAGCTGGAAAATCATCTACTGTCCTGGCCCATAAGGTCAATATTTCCCTAAATTCTCTGTGAGTAGAAATTAGTATTTCTGCATCACCTTTAAAACTGGTTAGATAACGAGGACCGTGTAGTATATTGACTACTGAAGTACTGAGACCTGTTGAGGCATACTAAACTTCAGGCTGCCATTGTTAAGGGCAAAGGAAGACTTGGTAGAGGTTTTGAATTTTTATAGACCTGACTCTTAATCCTCAGGCCCAGTTATACTTAAGAAAGTATGATTTAGATTTCCTTTGTGCTCTCCGGCATTTGGAAAGAGCTTAGGTACTAGGATAGATCAAGGAATAGGAAGACCAGCTTGGAAAAATTCTCAGGTATACGTTGAATGGGATGTTTTATCGCGTGCAAGGATCAGTATGCTTTGGCCTTAGGTTGGTGCCCAAGATCAATTTGGGTGAAATCCCTTCAAGGAAAAACAGTGAATCAAGAGATCTCCTTTTCATCCTGGCAATTTAAGGGAGTACCCTATTTGACCCTGGCTGGATTAGATCAACCAGAGACATCTTTGAGCATCACCAGCTACTAAACAGTGCTTCTCCTGTTTGAAACACTTGGCTTATTGAATTTAGCTAGTGTTCTTTCTGATACAGCCACACATGTAAGCATTTGTTCACGTCCCCTTGCCTTCAAAGAAAGAGACGTGTGAAGAATGTTCTGTAATGGGCCTGACTGAATAATCTCTGCTGTTCAAAAATGTAAATTTAGAACAGGTTTGAATTTTACAAAAAAAGCTAGACCCCGATATGCATATGGTAGAGCGACATTCAGATGTCATTTATTTCCAAATCGGGGGTTTACAGTTCTGCCACTTCTCTTACTGGTTTTCCTCTATATAATCAACTATTTAACTATCCCAAGAAAAAAACCCCAAGAAGTAGTAGGACTTTAATGTCTGAGGTTTTCTTCAATTACTGTAGTTGTTTGGGTCATGTGAACTCTATGTCTAGTGCAGTATGAATGGTTATCCCTGGGTTCTGTTGAAACCAAAAAAAAGAAAAGGCAGGACAGAATTTTGCTGATTCACAGTTTGGGAAACCTGAATACCTTGTGCTTTTATTATTGTTTTGATCTGGTTTGCCCCTTTTCATAAATCTTATGCCATTTGATGAAGAAGAATATGGATGCACTTGAATCATTCCCTTCTGTGTCTGTGAGTTATATTACAGTCTACATTAATAAAAATGGGGGTTAACAGAAAAGAGAAATGAATCCTTTCTTGTAAGGGTCTGTGCAAGTTCTGCTCTTTTAAATTCAGTGATTTCTGAGGATATTTCAGAGTTTAATAGTCCCAAGGCTAACATAGTTATAAGTATCAAAGCTGTAGGTTTCATACCATTTTCACAATAGCGTATCTCTTTGTGTTTCAATCCAACTATAGGATATTACCAGCTTGCTTCATACCATCTATGAGGTAGTTGATGCATCAGTAAACCATTCTCCTAGTTCCAGCAAAACTCTGCGAGTGAAACTTACTGTGGCACCAGATGGCAGCCAGAAGAAGAAGAGTATCTTGTTAAATCATACTGGTAAGGATGTGCGATCAGCCATTGGAAAAAATACAAAAAACTTCAAGAATCCCTTAAAAATACCTCTTTGTATTTTGTTAATGCAAATAAATATATACTTAAAGGCAAATAATTACGTGGGTATTTTAAACTCCATGAACCTGTTTTAAGATCTTGGGTACAAAATTGCCTGCCCTCCTTTCAGTGTCTCTTAAGCAAATTAGGGTTGCCTCTCCTTATTGATTGTTTCCTCTTGGCAGCAGCGATAACCCGTATGTTGTGTAATTGTCTTTGTGTACTGCAAGGCAGATTTAAGGCCTTTTTGACTTGTACCACTTTAACTCACCTGATATTACAGCGCCCAGTTTGTGTTGAAACAGGGGTAGTGGTACAAAATGTTTTTTGCAAGTGCATAGCTCTCGCTGCTACTGGATAAAAACAAACCATTAAATAAGTAACCTTTATGAATCTATGCATAAAAATTGCACATTTTTCTGTACTGGCAGAGTCTGCCATTGTAAAATGTCTTATATTCTGATGGCTTATTCATCTTATATTCACTCTAATAATAGTTATACGAGCATAATTACTTCAGTAGAGAACGTAGTACTAAATTAAAATACTTTAAAGTATTTTAAAAGTATAAAAGTAATACTTCAGTAGAAAATGTGGGCACCTTATCCAAAAGGAGAGCCTTGTTGCCTTGTTGTTTAGTATGTACTTCCACTCAGTCTCATGCAGCCGTAAACAAATTTGCACGGCTGGGGAGCTACGTGATGCATTAGTACAGCATCAAGCTCCGAAGTACCGAGCCCTCCTGAGGGACAAGTATATCACTGCAAATGTGGTTCCATTTAACTTGCCACATGGCTTGCAGCCTAACCCTGACTAATGTCCTACAGCCAAGGTTATGTCTGCCTAAAATCTGTCGTGCGGACAAAAGCACTTTTGAGAAGGTTACACGAAATGATACGTTACGTCTTGATCTACCAACAAGAAAAAATGTATTTGCAATGCAGCATGTTAGTTATGCTGATCAGCTAGGACAGTAATGTGAGAATAATGTACTTTCTCTTGTTGGCAGATTTGCAGAGTGCCAGGCATAGAGCTGAAAGCAAAGCTAATGAAGAAGTAAGAAGCTCTGAGAAGAAGCAGCGGGCTTCTCTCAGGTAAGGGGAAAGAAACTTGTCCCCTGACAGGCAATGGCTACCTCTGAGGAAACCTCAACCGCTGATTTCTTGCCTGCTCACTTGCTTTGTTTTAAAGAAATATGTTAAAATAGAGGAATTACAGGATTTTTCACTGTAGAACCATCATCAGATTCCATGGGTGAATACTTTCTATATTAAAACAAAACCAAAAAACCCAAATCTGTAGCACGCGTTACTCAAATTTTCTTCTTCTCTTTGCTCTTTGGAGGACATGCAGTGTTTTTTAGATGAGGTCTACCTACATGATAGCTATTACCTGCACTGAACTTCAGAGTATGTGATAATAATTTTCAATGTATTTTTCAAGTATTAAAATTTTTTACAGCTAAGAAAAATGTTAAACTCTTGGTCACACATAGGTGTGCAACTCCGTTTCTGAATTTGGTATTTTAATGGATAGCAAAACAAATCAAAAGCAGGTAATTTTGATGCATTTTAAAGTAGATTAGTTGCTCCAAATAGGTCATTTTGATGTATAGGTTTGATTTGTTTTAGGATTTTACATTTCATGTTGAGACAGAGGGAAGTGTTTGCTGAGATGCTAGAGTAACGACACTGAATCATTAGTTACATTTGTTTCTTCAGATACAAATTGAAAAAAAAAATCCAGTTTTGGCTTTTCTTGGATTTATGGATATTTGTCCAAATACATGTATTTAGTTTAATAAATTTATCAGGAGAAAGGAGCAGTCAGTTTTATTAAAAATGACAACAAAACTGTGCCTCCCTTTTTTGGATAGAGTGAAAATGCTAGTGAGTTATCCCAGTGAATAAATCCCAGTACAGTCAAATTTCAGATGAAAAAAAGACTATAATGACTTCTAATCTTCTGTTAGCAACTCTGTACAAAATCTTTTTTGAGCTAAAGAACACTCCACGTGAACTAAACAATACTCCGTGGTTTTGCTTGCTGGCCCAGATGTGGTGTTCGGATTCCCTATGCCTGTTAGCAAAGGTCTGCCCTGTGTGAATTTAATGGATGGGTTTTGTTTGATAATCTATTGCAAAAATCCCCTGTCAGTTTGAAGCCCCCCCTCCCATCCGCCTTAAAGTCCTGGTTTTGCAAATGTTGTGGGGTTATGAACAGCAGCCATTTCCTCTTAAATCCACGGTCATGGAGGCATCAAATATTGGGGAAGAATCTTGGCTCTGCTGCGTTTGTCCTTTTCATCCCTTTGGTTAGAGGCTTCCTCAACAGGACAAACCTGTATCTTGAGCTGAGCAGATCGGCATCAGACAGCTGTCAGCATCTGACAGTTCTTGTTGCATCTCATTAAATGTGGACAGGACAAAGAATGCCCTGTTCACGCTGTGTATGTTCCAGGGGTGTTTGTGCACTCTGGCCAAATTGCTGACCCCCAGGAAAGCTCCCTGAGGCTCATATTGGAATCTCACGATGTTAATGCACAGGTTTCCCCTTTGAAAGCGGCAACAAGGACTTGTGAGAAGTACACACATTTCACAGATTCAGTCACTTAGGAATTCTAGGCAAGATGTGATTAATATTCAAGATAAAATGGATAGAAATGTTTTTATCCTGAAGGTGGGAGATAGATGGGTTAGATTTTTCATCTGGTGGAAGCTACAGGCAGGAGTTTTCACCTGTAGGGCTAATACAAGTATCAAGATCAACTAACTAGATTCATAGCTAGCTTGTCTGGCATGTGTGGTATAAAATTAGTGGTGGAAGAGCACTGGCAGGCAACTTTGTAGATTGGGTATCTTCATGCTGTTCTAGTTCATATTTCATTTAGCACAACAGAGAAAATATGATGCATGCCAGCCTCTAAAAGATCTTCCTTTTACCCACAGATAAATATTCTCACTCTTTCTTTCTTTCCTGCTTAAGTGATTTCTCCCTGAGTGGCTTAAACTCTCTGTTATCAGTGAGTGTAGCTTTCGGGAAATGTCCGTGCATTTTTCTCCCCTGCTCTCTATTGCTGCTCTATTCCCCTTACCTACTATATTGCTCTGTGCTTATTAGCATCAGAATGACACTCCAGTGTGGGAATTTTAGACGGGGCTTTCACACACTCCACAAACACTTAAGCAGATGCCTTTTTTATTAAAAACACGACCAAACCAAAAAAACAATAAAGCCACTGTATATTTTTAACACCCTGTGCTTGATGCAAGGTTGATGCATGCCTGTGTCCTCCTGTGTGTATGCAGGAGAGCATTGTGGGGCTGGATGCCAGACTTCTCAGTTCTCAGTACTTCAAGTTCCCTTTGACAGTGGAGCATATCTCTCATCAGTAGATAATTGCTTCACTGTCTATATTTTTATGAGTATTGCTGAATGTCATCTCGCATGCAAGAAAGCTATTAGGATGCAGGGCTGTGGCAGTACTGGCATAGTTTTTCTTCACTGTCTTGATGAGAGATGGAATTTATTACAGTAACAAAAACCCAGGTTCCCTGTTAACTTAGTTTTCAACAGTGCTGTGTACAGTGTTGCTTAATTGTGTTGGATCAAACCCAATAACGTATTTTCTGGGTTAAATGTGCTTTTTCTTCAGCACATGTGTGCAGGTCCCAATGGTTTCCGTAGGCAAGTCATGCTTGGCAGCTTCAGTTAGCCAGGTTCTAGTCCCAGAGATATTTTATGTTGACTTGCTAAAGTGTAACCAACCTGTAAAGGTGTGTCTGAGGCAGGAAAGGTACCAATTGGCTATGTATCCAAAAAAATAAAGAATATCTGGACATTCCCTTTTTTTGACAGTATGCCACGTCACTTCTGGGGTTCAAAGCTGACTCAGAGTCTGTAAAGCTTACCTGCTTTCCAGGCAGACTCTCCTCCATCCAGGAGACTCTACCTCTATCAAAGTAGAGCAAAAATTATCTTCCAGGTAGGTCAAGTCTTGTGACTTTTATCAAAGAAACTGTAGACCTGTGTCTGACAGAGACACAGGGGACTCAGTTCTGTAATGTCCCTGAACAGTACTGCGCTAGACCAGGAAAGCAGTTGGTGCCAAAGCTCAATGGGATCAGCAGCCTCTGGAAACCTGGAAATGTGTGAATAGTGTAAAAGCGGAGTACTGGGCACCGTGCAGTGCGGAGCCCATGTTTAGCAACTGCTGTAGGATGCAAGGCCAAGCTCTGGTCTTAGGTTGACATCCGTGCAATCGCATAGAGGAAGAAAAAAACCTGTGTTGTGGTCTTGGAGACTGAACTATCTGAATGACAGGCAGTGATTTAATCAAGAGTTTTCTGCTTATCCTGTTTGTTATATTGAAAATATTGTTCATATCTGCAGACATCCATTTAAATTGCTGAATTAAATTGTTCAGCATTACGGGCTACAATACTGTAAACCTCTGCCTTATTTTTTTTCTGCCTCATAAATGAATGGTATTTCAGATATTCATTCTCAGGAAATAGTTCTGCTATAAATAAAATTGCAAAGCTGAGCAGGAAAAGGAGTCGAGATTCTGAACCCAGTGGCTGATCCGACCTTATTAATTGTATTTTGGAAAGCAGTGGTTATCTCTGGGTGCCGTACCAACACCTTCTCTGCTCAGGCTCTCTCTAGTTACCACAGCTCTGCTGTTGCCTGTCTTTCTGAAGCAGATACACGTGAATGTTTATCTGACACGAGACTTACCCCAGCGCTTCCTGACAGCGGTGGGAACAGCCATGAATCAAACAGCAGGTTTTCTTTGGCATGTCCAAATTAGAGAATCCGTTGAATGGTTTGGCCCTAAGACAGAATGCAATAAACTCTAGGAGGATTTTTATTTGTTTTTGCGTGTGTGATGCAATTTGAAAGCCTCCTTCGCTTTGCAACATTGGGGTCAATTTAAATGAGGAGAAAGAACAGTCAGTTCAGGCCTGTCGACTTAGCAAATCCAGTCATCCAGAATTTCATGCGTTTGTTGTTTCTTTGTGAGCAACTCCTGTCACTTCAAAGGGGCCATTAGTTGTTGGTTTGCAGATGGTGATAACAACTTTAAAGAAGTTCTGCTGAACTATAATTTTGCTTGCTGCTGACAGATATCACCAGAGTGAGAACAATCCAGAGCAAAGTGGGTGCTATCGTCATTGTGTTGATGAGAACATTGAAAGGAGAAACCACTATTTGGATCTTGCAGGAATAGAAAACTACACATCAAAGTTTGGGCCAGGTAATTTGGTAATTTGTGTTGCAACCTTTTCATCTTTTCTTTCTTCAGTTGCATGTTCCACATCAGGGGCAGTGAATTGGGAACCTGTGTGATTGGTCTGTAGTGAACATATTGGAAGGAATAGGCCTGTGTGAATACTGCAAGATAATTACTGATGAAGGTGGTATCACAACAGAGTGGCTAATGTGCTGCAAGCCTGCTTTGAAGTACTTGTTTGTGTAGCTAAACTTGGAGGTGAGCCTAGGAGAACAATCTTTATATCTAAATTATTACGTTTAGTCTATGGGTGAGGCGAGGACTAATTTTTGGATGTTGGAGCTCGTTCCCAAGGTGATACCAGCACATACTTTGTACTCACTACTGACCCAAAAATCGGAGAATGTGGGTTCAAACGTGGAATTTTGGCTTCTGTACCCAAATTAAAGGGATTTGGATTTCCTCCCTTTGCCTGTCTTCTGCCAAGATTTTACTATTCCACTCTCAGTTATTTTGGTGAATTTCAGATAGATGATGACCAAGAGAAGGTAATGTAAACACTTTTATACACACACACCCCCACACACATACACACACACACACACACACTCTTATATAGATATGTATGTGTATTTGTGATTGTATTATTTACTAGTCATAATTATTAAATGTAATTAAACTAGACAGCTATAATTGCATTCATTTCCTTAGGAAAAATTCACTCTGCCGATTAATGCTATTCCTGCCAACTGCATGCTACTAATTAAAACTTTGAAATACTAGATGACTAACTCAGCTTGTTATTTCCTAGGATCTCCTCCAGCAGCTCAAAAACATGACCCACCAAGCAGAGTTGTGAATCAGACTAGATCGCGTTCTCATGAACCTGAAACCTTCCATGCTCACCATAGGAAATCTCAAGTGGTGGATCCGAGCCACATCAATCTGGCTGAGAGTTCGTATGCCAAGATTGCAGAAATCCAACAGAGGCTCCGGAACCAGGACTCAAACAAGCACTTTGTGAGGTCTCCCAAGGCCCAGGGCAAAAACGTTGCCCCTGTGCATTCTGGAAGGGCAGTAAGAAATAAACCTTTTCAAGGGGCGCCCGTGCCAATGGCTTCCCCAACTGCACGGGTGGGTCACAATCTTCCTTACCTCCCCTTGCAATCTCAGCAGGTTCACAAGAAGCATAAGCAGAGAGCGAAGGAGAATCATCAAATGTGCAAAACCTTTCAGTCTCCAGGGACAGTTGTGGAAAAGGAGCATGTGAGAGACCTGCCCACAGTCATTTTATATGAAGGCCAAGTTGGACAAATGATACAAAGACACGAACACCACCACCACCACGAGCACCACCACCACTACCATCACTTCTACCAGACATAAAACAGATCCCACCAGCATCCTCCAAGAATCATCCCATATGAAGGAAATGTGTTCTCGTGATACCAGAACTAAGGCATTACTATGATTAATATTATTGTTACTCCATTAATATTCAGCTAGCATATATTTTAGAGGTTATATGGAACTCTTGAAACTTACCCTATTTATATGTTGTGGAACTGCATAGCTTACTTAAACACCTTGTGGATTTTTTTTTTTTTTAAAGTGGCTTGTAAAACAGCAAACAGCCATAGCTTTTTGAGCTGTGATTTAATACAGGTCGTCAACGCACTTCTTTACAAGTACTACTTCCATTGTAGTAGGAAAGATACTTCAAACACTATTGCAGACATCTAGCTTACCAGTCTGCTGTATGTCGGCTGATCGCACACAAGCCTTTTATCAGGGGAGCAATGTTCAAAGGGTTGGACTCCAGAGATACTCAGAATAACAGAAAATACAAACAGCTGCTACCTCTAGTATTATTCAGATTTTATTTTCTTTTTATTGATTGTAATGTGCTACGGGGGCGGGGGGCGGGGGGGGACTTTAATATACTGCATTCATGTAGCCTGTTTGTGTTCACATCCTTTCAAATTATCTTAATAACGACAAGGAAATATTAGCTATACTTGTCAACAGAGCTACATTTGTACAACTTACACTTTATTTTCTTGGAGATTCTTCACTGACACAAGTACAGTCTGTTATATACTGGGTAATATTTAATTATACTTCTTTTATTTTTGGTTTTTCTTTTGCTTACTCTCCATTCTGTTTGGGGTAACCATTTGAAAAGAGGAGGATGTGAAATGGGGTTTTCAAAAGCATCACTAGACTTTAGTTCTTGGGCCATAAGTATCATTCATGGGGGTTTGGGAAGGAGAGGGATTGTTTGGGAGTTTTGTTTTGTTTAAATCCACAGTTCTTTGTTTTGAGAAAGAATTGAGGAAAATATACTTTCTCACTTTAAATGTTGGCAAATATATATAAAATATAAATATAAATATATATATATATAAATATGCACACTCTCAGGTACATTTTGTTGTGTTTTAGAAATCTGTGGTTTGAATATTAACATTATAATTTTTTTTTCCACAACAGTGACTTTTTACAAATATATGCCGTGGCATTTTCTTAGGTGCCTCCAATTTAAATTTCCCCATTTTAGAGACAATTCAACATGTAAAAAAATATCATTCACAATTATTCTGGCCTCTTCTACTTTTTCTGTATCAAAGGGCTTCCATTCCATGAAGGAGAACGAGACCATACTCACAAGACCTTACTGGCTGATGAGAAATTTGAAGGTCAAAAGCAAATTGGAAAAGTGAAAACAAGGGTCAGTACATTCAAGTTTTACTTTCTGAGGGGCCCAGATTTATAATCCATTCAATTGGGTTTTGTACAGATCACCATTTTGCAGGTAGAAAGTGACTGAAAAACACCTACGTTGCTTTTGGAACTTTAAAGTAGAGAACTCCTTACATAAAAACATAATTGTTCTATAAACATATTTGCTTTTGGTTTTAATTATTTTAAATGTTGTGGTATTTTGTCTATAGTATATATTGTAAAATGTAACTATCCCACATTATTATAAGCCCTTTATGATTAGGGTATTTTTTTTCTGACTAGAGTTTTGATCAGTCCAAAATGGGATATTACCTTCCTGCTGACCAGTTTTAGAGGGACATTGTCCTTTCTAAGAACATGGAGACATCAACTTTTAAAGAAAAGTGGAAAGCCTTGCCTTCTTGTGGAATTGGAATAGAATCACTGCTTCGTGGTAATTAGGTCCATCTCTTGTCTCCCTGGATCAGCAGTTGTTTAGACTTATTGTCCTCTTTTAAAAATCTGGTTTATTTTATTTTATTTTTTTAGCTGTCAACAGTGTGTTCTGTTAACTCTAACAAAATGTTTTTAAAATGTGTTTGATCTGTGTGACAACTATACTGTTCTGTTTATTTTTAAAATTCCTAAAGTCCAAAAATATTTATATGCAGAATTTTCTGTATTGAAAATATGAAAAAGCCAGAAATTTGGTTAGTTACCACTGAGTTGTTCTAGTCTAAGCCTTTTTTGCTGCTTGTGTATCATTCTTTTTCAATGTATATATAATTATGGACTGCAAAAAAAAGGCATTTAAATGTCTAGTAGAAGGAATAAGCTTATTTATATTATAGTGTTAACAAAGTCTGATGTATTCAAGTGACTTACGTTATACCGCATGCAAACACACAAGTGTACATTCCATCTAAGAAGGGATGCCATGCTATTTGTTTTAAAGATGCAATTAAAGCTGTTCTCTTTTCAGTAGAGCATATGCCAGAAAGACTGGGAGGTGGGAATTGTTTCTTAGTCAATTTTTTTAACACAGATTGTTGATGAAAACCAGAAAACGTTCTGAAAAACTCGAGTGTTTTCAGAACTGTGGGCTTTTCTAAGAAGGGGCAGCAAAGGGGCATAAATGCTCTTTCATCCAAAGATATTTCACTGGAAAAGATAACAGCACCATAGTGAAACCCTACCAGATTGAAAAGCAGTACCGGTTGTGCCAAGTGAACTCGGAAATGTAACACGACTGACCATTGGATACAACCTTGCATTGATTTGCTTTGGTTTATTATATTTGGAGAGTCAAAAGACAAATTCTGCCTTGCCCAGATTCTGTGAAATACAAATACATTTTAATAACGTGGCATCCCCGTACTAAGACTTTACACCAGCCATGTATGAACGTACAGTATCTAAATACTGTGTTGCAGTTGTGTTACGTGTATTAAGTGTGAATAACATGTAGCACAGTTTCTTTTCACAGAACCTTAAATTTCTGTATCTTTTCAAAATGTTTGCTTTTCAGTATTTTGTATAGTAAATATAGATGGTTTTGACTAAATGCTTTATTTATTTAACAGCAAAAACTGTGCCAAGAGAACCCCCTGTTAATTAAAGTTTTACTAGCTCAGAAAGTATATTTCCTCCTTCTTGTTGTGGATTTCAGGGACTTATTGCAATTGCTGTCAGAGCTTGCAGATCCCACTGATGAAAGAGCTTGCATTAACATTTTTGGGAACAGGATCAGGCCATAAGGTATGGACTGGGTACGCTTTGGTTTTATATTTAAACTCTCAAGTTTCAATATTAAATTTTTTTTGTCCCCTACTATTAGACCTGTGTTGGGTAACTGATTTTTCAGCTTGTTATTAATTCTGAAAACCTTTCTTAAAAAAACGAGTATATTGTTTTAAGTTGCTCAAAACTGTGGCTGAATCAGAATTTAAAATAGATTAGTTTCTGGTTTCATTTCCAAGAAAAAACACATCAGAGTTGAGTGTATTATTACCTTTTAAAAGTAAAATGGAGTGGCACAAAGTCATTTTGAAAGAAAACTCCAGCCTTTTCACTTACATTTTCTATTTTTACACAAAAGCAATTCAGCAAAACTAAGCTGATCCCAAACTTTGCACTATTTGCTGAAAATATTTCAACTGAAAAATTTTGCTGAGCTCTACCATCTACAATTTTTGGGAAGCCAGGATTGCTAAGCCCTTCTCACAACTTCATGACTGCCTAACACCAAGTAAACTAAGCTAAGGATAGCAAAGGAAAATCTCTCTCCCAGTGAAATCTCTGGCAAGTCTGCCAGATTCCCACTGGCTTCAGGTTGCCTATAATTTCATTCTGGGAATGTGGGTTTGAAGTCTACATAATGTGCAGACAGTGATTTCAGTATTTATTGTTTATGCATCTTACTGCTGATGGTTTTGTAGTAGCTAACATTAAGTGGAAGCTTTACAGTAAGAGATCAAGCTGGTAAGTTAATTAAGATTAGCAGCAAATACTGCGCTTTATACTCATGTCATTGGAGGACCTCAAGGCACTTCCAAATGTCTTTGAAACATCCCCACATCATTTAGTCACTGTCAGAAATTAAGACATAGTTCTGCCCTTGGATGATGAAGTACAGATTCTCCTGGCGTATTGGCAGACCAGCCCCTTAAGGCCATACCAAACTAAAAAGCCACTGTGTGACCTCTGTAACTGCCTTCCTGCTCTAGTCATCTGGAGCACAGAGCAGCAAAGTATAGCTGGAGAAGTACCTTAAAGGTGTATGCGTGTGTGTGTGTGTATATATATATATGTATGTGTATATGTGTCCTCTGGCAGAAGTTAGAGAATGGCACAAGATGGATTCTGACAGAGGTGATCTTTTATAAAGGGATAAGTACCGTGTATGCTCAAGAGTCTACAAGTTGCCACATAAACATACGGATATGATGAATGCTTACTGTTCTCCATATGTCATTGTGCGCCTCAATTATTGAATGGCAGATTTCATTTGTATTCCAATTAACAGGAAAGTTAGGCCCCTTGGGGGCTGAATTATACTTGAGAAAAATTCATCGTGCTAGAAAATTTGCAAAAACATTCACCATAATTTTTGCCTGGAGTATAGGCAAGAATGTTCATGTTTGGAAATGTGTCAGCTAATCAAGTCTCACCTTTAATTACGTTGATGCAATTCATCAAGATCTGAAAATACTTTTTCAAACATGACTTATTCATGGTTTTGCTGGGAACCAAGTCATATTCAGCATCCTGTTAGTTGTCAGACTTTTTTTTTTTTAAATGTACCAAGCAGAAACATGTTTGAAAATCCATGAAATAAAAATTGAACTTAATGTGTTTTCTAAATAGCTTCTGAAAGAAGATTTCTCTTCTTTTCTAATGCACTTAGCAGCAAAACCAGCCTCAATTTATCACATAATGATTTCTTTTCTTTGCATATTTGACAGCTGTTCAGTTGATTTGACTTGGAAGGAGCTGTTTTGGGATTTTTTGGCTTGTGTACGTTTAAAATGTGCTCAAAATGGGCTAAAAGGAACAGACGTAGAAAAGCAAATAACTTTATATTGAAATTATTCAGTGTATGTTGAACTGCATCTTACTTGAGGTTTGGATTATAGTTATTAAATAATGAGGCTTTCAATGATGCTTTAATTTACTGTTATATTTCTATATAATTCTAGATAATTTGATCCTACTGAGCTAAAATGATAGAAATCATATGGATGAGGTCTTCTAATTTTTTTTATTTTTTTATTTTTGAATAGCAGAACTTAAGAACTATTCAGATGGATTACTGTGAGGGTTAGAGCCATGAAGAAAGACTGGCAAGGGAAGGATGGAAAGATTTGAGAAGTGTAGGGGTAGCACAGAACTGTCCAGTAGAGGGGCAGGGGGAGATAGACAAGAGGAAGGAAAATACTATATGGAGAAGTTATATTCATGTTACATTTTTGAATCTCTTATGGTACTTTTATTGCTCATAAAACAGCAACAGTAGTTCATAGAATTCTTTTCACTGGGAAAACTTGAGAGACTTTCTGGAAGAGGTCAATCTCCAGTGTGCAGTGGGAGGCGCAAGGAAGGCTGTAGATAATCACCACGAGGGCTGTGGCAGAATAAGAAATGATGCCCCAGTTTCCAGAGTCCTTGTCCACTCTGAGGGAAATGTTTTCAGCAGCAGAGGTGTTTCTACAGATGTTTTCAATATTCTTTAGAGCATGCTTTGAATAGTAGCATCAGTTCTTTTTCTGTTTGATTACAAACACACGTAAGTTAGTCAAATGTTGCCCAAAGCTTTGATATCGGTCCTGATTTTTCTAAACACTAAGCACTAACTATACCTTGGAAATCTACTGACACAAAGTGTAGTCATTTATATCACAAGAAATGGCAGACTGGACCTATCAGTCGTCTCATCAGTCTAGTATTTCAGGGTCTGAGATTAGGAAGTTCCAGAAGTTTTCATAAGAATGTTGAAGACATAATGTTAAGGGGCTTCATAAATTTGGCAATGGGCAAACATTAACAGTTTCAGGCATACTGGTAATTCTGTGCACTGTGCTTTCTGGTTTTTTACGACATGCTTATGAAGTGGGGTTTGTGTCTTCCTTTGAGCGCCTAGTCCATATATAGGCAAAGCAGCTTGTAATTGCTACCAGCTGAGAGATGTACTGCTTTGGTGAGCCTGTACTTTGTGGATGAAGGTATGGGGTTCAGATCTTTCTGGTGCTGAGTGCTTATTCTGGCACTTAATCCTTCCCGTTCTGTTCTAGTCACAAAGTATAGCACGTTGAGGCTTTGTGAATTTTCTGATAAAACACCTAACAAACTGGGCCAAATTTGTCTTCAGCTTCACAAATGGAAGCCAGAAGAGCCCCATGCACGTCTGGGAATTTGGACCTTCAAATGCAGTTTGCTATATGAGTCATCATTTTTTCTTGTACTAATTTCAGATATTTGATAAGCTCTTTTTATGGTTTACAAGTTTAAAAAAGACAAATAAAACTTTGTAGATTAAAACTTTGGTTTGGAGGTTGTATTTTGTCTGTTCTCACTGGAGTTCTGTGAATGGTCTTTTTCAGTGGGCTTTAGCTTAAACCTACAAAGTGACTTTGGAGTGGGTGTTTATAGTTCTTCGCTTGCTTGTTCACAGGATAAGACTGTTGATAGATGAATAAAGTGCCACTTGAGGTTGTTAACAACCAGGACTGGTAATGCTAGTTCAACTAAGATAAACAGTGAAATGCTATGGCAATTAGCATTAAGGTCTCACTTGGCCAGTGCTGATTTTTAAAGTCGCAGATACAGTGCTTTATTAGATACCCATGGCCGTGGGGTCCGGAGCTATTTATTCCATCCCTGCTCAGAGTGCTGTACGGGCTCCTTTGCGGTGCATGCCCAGGGCATCCTTGCATACTCAACGTGCCATTAGGAAGCAGGAGTATGAAAATTGTAATGTTTCAGTCCGAAGCAATTAACCCTCTCACCCTGCAAGGAATGGAGCGGAGGAAAAGCTCAATTAAAGAGACTCGGAGTTTCCAGTAAGTGCAAAAGTATGAAGGGAAGCAAAAAGCAGCACTGTGGGCCTCACATTCCTCCTGTCTCTTTACAGCCTTCTCAGGGAATATTTTTTACTTTTGATGTCTATAATCACAACTTCTTGCCATTTGAGTATGCCATCTGTTAAGGCTATAGCCCTCAATGGCTCTGCACATGTGACTTCCATGGGTTTCAATGGAAACTTTGTGCAGCTTAACTGGATCGGCAGATGTAAACAGAGGTACTTCAATTTACACTCGCTTGGAATCAGGGCCCTGGGGCACTCGTGGCTTGCACTGATCAGGGGCAGGTTTTTATAAGAATTTTCCTGATCTAATAAATGGATGTTAAAATCAATTAATTTAAAGATTACAATCTTGACACTTTAGGAATCTGAAATATGGAGTCATTTTAGCTAGTGACTGAATTAAAGGAGTAAGTCATAGTGTTTTCAGGAGTGGAGCAAGACTTTCATACCTTACGCTGCTAAAATCATCATCACTGCAACCCCTTGCCTTATAATTGAATGATAAATTCAGCACTCACAGGATACTCTGTGTCTGATGATCTGTCTAACAATAGTTAATGAAGTTTATTTTACTTAGGGCCTTTGTTGATGTAGATACTGCCTTTATTGCCCACAAATGTAAAGGGAATCATCTGAACAGCAGACCTCACCAAGAGCATCCCGCGTGCCCCGTTACGCCCTTCCCCAAGGATGTGCAGGATGGAGTGACTCCAAAAAAATGGTCTGAAATTTCTGCTTCCAGGCAGACAAGAGGTACCTTCACTATGTCTGTAACCCCAACAGAGAAAATTGAGGAGCCAAAGTGATTCTGAGGCAAGTGACTGTTCCCCTTCCTCAAGAGGGGCATCAGTGTCTCGTACTGCCTGATCACTCCCCTCAATGCCAGTATGCTGGATTTCTGCGGATGCTTTGGGACACAGGACAAACGGATGCTTGTACTCAGTAAGGCTTTGGATTCCAAAATGCTCTTCCATCCCTGTAGTAAGTGGTAGGAAACGTTTGGAAAGATGTCACTGTGAAAAGAACAAGACAATTTTTTTGCTGTTGACTCTCTGCTGTGCCCTTTCATGGGTTTAAAATCCACTTATCTGAAAGTGTGCAGTTACATTTTGTCCTTTTTCATCATTTAAATGCATCTTCTTGATCTGAAGAAATAAAAGCAATTTAAAAAATTAAAGATTTTGTTTTCATGTGTGCTGCCAAGTCTGATACTGCAAAGTAACTGCTGAATTGGCACAAGCAGTTTGAGAGAGCCAGCAGATTTAGGAAGGGAGAAGATAAACCTTATTATGTTTCTTTGCCAAAGGAGAAAAGAAACGATATTGACTTAAATGTGGGAAATTTAAAAGGGGCCATATGTTCTCACTTTGTGCTTTGTTTCTAATAGATAGACAGAAATCTTTGAAGTGTGGATTGGCACAGTAGGGTGCACGCTTCTGTAGAGAAAAGATGCTAAATGGGGAGGATGTGAGGGGGCACATGAAACTCTATTAGCCATGCAACAGCAAAGAGAGAAAGGCAAATCCAATGATAATGTACATCTGTTTCAGGGAATTTATAAGCTTTGAACATTTTTTATGTGCAGATAAGTGGATCCTTTTCTTACCATAACTTAGAACTTCAAAGCAGATTGTGTGGATAATGCAAATTGCTGAAATATGAGATTTTCCTACAAAGAGGTTTCCAAAAAAGAAAAAAAAAAAAGAATTAAGGCTAATTGATGCCACAGTCTTTTATGTACAGTGTAAAAACTCTACAAAAATTGATTTTTATGAACTAAGAAATTGATGAAAAAATATTGAAGTCTGCTGTTTGCATTCAGGGACTGTAGTTTGAAACTGAGGTTCTGTGAATTAAACATTTGTCTCGATATCACTACAGCAATATTGTAACATAAATTAAGATATGTAGCCAAACTGTAATTGTATCAAAGTCTGCCATGTCGTAGGAATGTAAAACTCATGAGTGTGGCATGATATGCAGCACCTGACGTTAACATCACTGTCAAGGTAGTGAGGCAGGAATTTCTAGGATATGAGAAAAAATGATTACGAGAGACAAAAACTAATGGGGGGGGGAGGTGGAGGATACTGATACGGCAAATCTTGGGAGCTGATGAATGTATAACTTCTTAACTGCTCAGAAAAATTAGTTGCTGTCTGAACTGGGGGGGGGGGGGTGTGACAGCCAGGCTTGGAGATGCCGGCTGCGTTCCATCTGGGAGGTACGAATATCCCAGTTGAAAGTGGAAGGCTGTGATATCATATGCGAGAAATGACACAAGCGAAGGTATTGTGCAGACCCCCACCTACTGTGGGGGTGCGTTCCCTTCCTCCCTCCAGCCTCAAGACCATAAAGCCGGCTTTGTCTTCCTCCCTGGGCTTGTGACCGCTGGGCACAGGGGTGCTGGGGCTCATCTTGATGCTAAACGCATAGGCAACCAGAAGTGGGAGCTCCCGCCTCGTTGCTGAGTCTTTCCCTCGAGCTTGGCTCCGACATCCAGCTTGGCATCTTCCCTAGATGTCACCTCGACCTCGGTCCTCGATGTCTTCTTATTTTTTTCTGGACTTAAATCCTTGCACGGTTCTCGGTCACCCTCTCGTCACGGCGGGAGGTGTTCTGAGGAAAAGCGCCAGGCCTCCGTAAGCTATATCCTTTCATACTTTCGCGATGTGTTTTCACATCCAGGGCTCGTTCCTCCGCCTCAAACCCGCCTCAGCCGAGGTGGCCCCCGTGGAACCTTCTGGAAAGGCGCCTCAGGCGCCTTTCCAGAAGGTTCCACGGCGGCCACCTTGGCTGAGGCGGGAAGCGGCAGTTGCTGCCACCGCAGCACCAGCTCAGCCCCCTCACCTCACGATGGCGATGACTCGGAGTGCCTGCCCCTCACCCCGACAAGGTACGGTCGCCCACGAAAAGGTGGAATTTTTTATTTTTTATTTTTTCCCCCCCCCCAGGCGTTTCTGCTTTGGAGGGTGGCCTCGCGATGGGGGCGTGAGGCTGAGGGATCCGTCCCCCCTGTGGTGGTGTCTTCCTAACCGCAGTGGAACGAAAATCCTGTGAGGTAATGAAGGAATTTACCTCACGATTTGGGCCAAAACTTTACTGGTTTTGGCAATCAGGTACAGTTGCCCTCGAAATGCTGGGGGGTTTTATTTATTTTTTTTTCCCCCAGCATTTTTGCTTTGGAGGGTGGCCTAGCAATCGGGTTGAGTGTTGTGAGGCTGAAGGATCCATCCCCCCTGTGGTGGTGTCTTCCTAATCACCAGTAAATGAAACTCCTGTGAGGTAATGAAGGAATTTACCTCACGATTTGGGCCAAAACTTACTGGTTTTGGCAATCAGGCACAGTCACCCTCGAAACGCTGGATTTTTTTTTTCCCCCCAGCATTTTTGCTTTGGAGGGTGGCCTTGCGATGGGGTGAGTGTTGTGAGGCTGAGGGATCCATCCCCTGTGTGGCAGTGTCTTCCTAACCACAATTAAATTAAACTCCTGTGAGGTAATGAAGTAATTTACCTCATGAATTGGGCCAAAACATACTGGTTTAGGCAATCAGCAAGGGCCCTGCCTTTTAGACACCTTTACCAGATGTTGTTTGGGTTAATTAATCAGGCAAGAGGCTGGCAATGGCACCTCCTCAGGGCCATGGAGGCCCTCTCCCAGCACTGCTCCATCTCCCCGGGCTTGCAGTTTATCGGTAAGCTGAGGCCGCACTGGCAGAGGGTTAAACTTGAGGCGATCTCGCCTCATCTATTTACAATTGTACCCCAACAGCAGGGACAGGGCAATAGGCAGCGATGTTGAAAAGAACAGCTGTATGCCATCAGACTAAAGATAGAAGCATGAAGCATGTGGGCTAATTAAGTTCCCAAGTGGCAGCGTACAAAGTGTACAGACCAAACAGAACAGTGCCTTCTGCTTGTTTTGATCAACTCTGTTTCTATCACTTTGATGAAAATAACCACTTGATTTGTCACTCCTCGCGGCTGCCGGGGGATGCCTCACGCCCTGTGCTCTCAGACGGTCTGGCTCTGTGGATGCCACCCTCGCGGCGAGCAGCACGGCCTGGACGTGGGGCCATTTCATAAGCAGGCAGTGACTGCGGCTTCTGTTATCTGCAAGTGGGGCCAGTCGGCAGCACTGAGTGTCAAGAAAAAAAAGAGGGGAAAAGATGTTCAGAACTTTTGAATTTACTTTTCCTGCGTTTTTTTCCCAGCTGGCTGTAATATTAGACACTTTCAACATAAATAGGGTGTAGTGGGCATGCTCGGACCAGCTTAGCACAACAGTATGGACTTTCGTTTTTTATTTTTCCTTCTCTGGTGTCTTTCAGTAATTTTTTTCCTTCAGGGGGCCCCAGCTAACTCTTGGTTAGGTCAGTCAGCTTGGTTCCTAACTGGTTTTTACCTCTGGTAACTTTTGATGTAGACTGCATATGAGCCAGAACGCCCTTGGTTTTTTTTTTTTTCAGAGTTCTGAGTAGAAAATTACCTTAAGGATAAACATGAAGAAAAAAATTAATCTGAAAATCATCTTTCATGTGGAAAATGAATTTGTGATGTTTCAAAGTCTCTTATGCTCCAACAGGAGGTAGAAGGGACACTTTGGGGCAGTAATCCCATGAACCACGCTAGCAAGTTCAAGAGAGAAAGGCTTGGCTCAACTGTAGTTCTGCAGCATGTTACAAGCTGAAGGGCTGTGACAGGTTTGAATTCTTTGCTTGTAATGATGCTCAGATAGAGACTGAAAGATGAAAATGCTCAGTGTGAAGGCATGCTCTTTCTTCTACGTGTAATAGTCGGCTCTAAGTTTGCATTGCTAACCTGCTTCAATTAGAGGCATAGGGCTGAGTTCAAATTTTCTTTTATTCCAGTACGACTTCCAATGAACTCTGGAATTTAAATTTAATTCTATTTTAATTCCAGACTTAATGTCTCAGCTGAAACCTTGAGTTTTCAGAAGATAGAATCATTGATGGCTATTTCATTCCTGATCACCAATAATTAAATTGCAATACACACACACCCCCCGTTTTGGTTTATTGTGACCTTTCTTTCTGAAGCATTCCTGGTTTAATCTTTTAACAGTCCCATTTTTCTTTCTTTGAGATCTAAGTGCTTAGCCCACACTTGTTTAACACTGCAATCCACAATAATGGACTCCTTGAGGGAATTCTGAATCAACAAAGCTACATCTTCATGCACAGGAGACCTGATGTCCTGTAAGCTGTCAGGCCTTACTGTAACATACGAAAGTATTGTCAAGGCTGCCGTGCTATTGATGAATCAAATAAAATGACTGGTATTCTTTACAGTAAGAGCCTAAATTGCTCATGTATTTTTTCATGATTGAGTTTCATAATCTCTACTTGTAGAGGGTTAGACCCAGTTAAGTCCTTAATCATTTTGTTTGATATAGTAGTACTTCAATTAGTAATGAGTGTCAGCTCTAATTTGCTGTATTGGCCACTGGCAGTAGATTGATTTTTATTTTCCCCGCCCTCTTCCTGTTTTGCTTACTGCTGAAGGAGCTTACACATCTAGTTTCTACTTCGGAGCTCCTCAGGTAAGGAGACTAGTGCGTAGATAATATTTTTAGATGAAGGGTGTAATAGTTCAAAGGGTGACAGCACTTCTTAGGTCTTTTAAGATACATGAACTGGTTTTCTCCCTTAACTGCAACAGTAAGTGTGATTGGGGAAAGATAAATGAGAGTGTGACATTACAGTGGTACTATGTACTATAGCTGTAGTGCCAAGCAAAAAATACAACATACCCCTTGTTTTCTGGAAGGTTTCAAAGATGTTGGAAAGATTTGACAGAATTGTTTGGGTCACTGCTGTGTAATGCTGCTTGTCTGCCACTGTGGATGAAACAGACCAGTTTCCTTAACAAGAGTTTCCAGCTACATGTGATCAGTTAATTAGGCTAGTAACAAACTGGTTTATTTATGAAATTTCCAGAGATCACAATGCCTCACCAAGGTCCCAAATCTGCACTGAATAAATATTGCCAAATTAGGCAATGCTAGCAGGTACTTTAGCTTAGCATTACGGTTTTGACAGCAGCCGGTGCTGGATGCATTCAAGGGATAGGATAAAAAACTGAGTGTTGAGAAGTTACTTTCCAATGCTTTTGGCAGTCAGAGCTTGTCTTGAGGCCTGCAGCAAGCAGGTGATCCCGTCCTCTCCAAAACACCCATTTCTTTGTGCTGGGTGATGCTCAGATGGTGGCTCTTCCTATTACAATTCTGATGAGTCTTTATGCCCTTATTGACTGCACGGTATTCAGTCTTCTGTTTGTTGCTATATTTTAGTCTTCTAGAAGGAGGTGGGGTTTCAGGGAGGGAGGAGGGGATTGTTCTTTGTCTTGGGCAGCTACTGAGGGTCCTGGCAGGGCTGCAAGGAAGCTGCAAGGAGTGTGGGAGCAGCAGAAGCTGCAACTTTGCCTCAGGGGGCTGCAGACCCTGTTGGCTGCAGCTTGGAAAGTCCTGGGGCTGGCTGAAACCATGCCTAGAAATAAGGCCCATTCAGACTGGGAAAGTTCCCCAGCCTGAATGCATTGATGCTGGTAGAGAAGTGTACTGCTGCTGCTACAGACAAAGGCGTAGTTCATGTCAGGATGTAGGCATCTTAAACTGGCATAACAGCTGCTTGAGAATTTAATCGGCTTCCTTTACCTTTCCATCTCTAGCCTGCTGCTACACAGCTTTTACAAAACTAAAAAGGGCTTCTTGCAGCTGAGGTGGTACTGACAACTATTTCTTTAAGAACAGGCTAATGCTTAATGAGAATATTTATGGTGATTTGTGACTTGACCAGGCCTTATTTCAGGCTCAAGAAAAAAGAAGGCTAAATATGGCTTATAGATGGTGTGCTTTTCAGTGTTTGGCCTGGGGAACAAAGGGAGCGCGCAGGAATTCAACCGGCTAATCCTTATGCCTCCAAACAATTCTTTTCAACAACATCCGACAGGTAGCCTGAAAAATGTACTGTAGTACAATGCTTAGGTGCTAGCAGCAAGGGGGGGTGGAAGGAAGTGAATATGATGCTGCTAAGCAGTTCTCAATAATGTATAACCTTCAAGCACAGCAGAGCACTAAATTGGTGTGATATTTCTATTACTATAAGTAATAAAAAATAGAAACATTTTAATCCTGTCACTCCTGGCCAGCTAATAACAATAGCACAACCAGAAAGATTCACATGTGTCTTAGAGATCAACAGACAGTCCTCTAAGGTAGACTGAGTCAGTGCTTTGACAAGGAGGGAATCTCGCTGGAATAATGTTGAAAGCAGAGAGCAGAATAACAATGAGTGTCAGGAGCACTGAGTCTACAGAGGAGTTGAATGCAGAGGGCAACAGTGACAGAGACTGAACTCCAAAAGGCAGAAATAAAAAGGTTAAGTCACACACGCAACTTCATAAAGTCAGAAGGTGCTGCAGAAATCTGCCAAATCTGTCAAAAAAACCCCTGTACTAACAATGGTATTTTTAGGCAATATTATTCTCCTCAAAATCCGCATTAATTCACGAATTATTTTTTTCCTGAGACTCAAAATATCTGCTGGAAAACCTCTTCCGTTCTTCAGCAAGTGCCTGTCAGCCAAGGGGAAAGGACTGATGCTCTGGGGCTTCCATTTTCAAACCTGGCGTATTTCAAGAGCCACCTCTGAAAACTCAGTGCTCTTTGATTGGAGGCATCCGTTTAATTTGGTTGGCTCTAGCAGCCCAGATAATTGTCCAGATAATTTTTGCTATGTTATAAGGTCTATATTATACTACAAAAAGAAGCATTTTTAAGCACATTGTGTTCTGTTGTTTTGTGGGGTTTTTTTTGATCTAATGGGCATTTTATTTGTATAGGCAGAAAGAACAGAATATAACCATATGCTGAACCATCTTTTAGCTTTGGTACTTACAAACTTGCTTGTTCTGCTGCTCAGGAGTGGTAACAAAGACAGAAACTGTAGCATAAAACAGGCTCAGGTGTTTGTTTTGTTTTAACCACTTGAGAGACATCAACTACCTTTCAGATTTCTTCAGTGTTATAAGGTCCATTGACAGTCTACGGGTTTGGATTTTTGCAAGAAACCAGAAGGGGTTATTTGCATTGACCTGCGTGAGTAATTTGCTCTTTAATCTTGGTCCATTTTTAGCTTGGTTTCTGCATCTTTCCAAGTAAGCTGCAAACCATATCCATTAGTGGAGAAGGGCTTTCTCAAAACCTAGACTTAATAAAAGGTTTATTTGGTGCAAGCTTAACTGGATAATGGTTGTTTGCTGTTTAATGAAGATAGGCTAACAAGGATTTTCTCTTGGCTCCCTGCAACCTTTGAGACAGATGAGATGGTATGTTGTGAGCTAAGCTACTTGGGATTCATCCACATGCAATCATGTCTGTGAGTTTTTGCAGAGCCATCTTCACAACCCCTCTCATTCACTTCTTTCAGACACAGGCAGCAACATGGTTTATGCCAAACCTAATTTTCTAGGTCAGTCAGAACTTCACAGGTTTGAATAAAATAAAAGCAAGGTAGACAAGGTTTAGCTATTAAACCTCTCTACCAATGCTTAGTTGTCTGACAGAATTAGGATCATCTGGGCCCCACTGGGTAATAAGGGCAGGCCAACAGCCATATAGGTGCCACCGGGGCAGCAGAGTAATAGGGGGCCCTGGGGAAGCTTCTGTGGTAGCGGAGGGCAGATACAGGATTGGACACAAAACCCCATCCCATCCAAACTCCCAGTAAAATCAAATGGCATCTTTCCTTTGACTCATGCAGAAGCTGGATCAGGCGTCCCATGAATTGCAATGAATAGTTATATTAATCCACTGCTATGTAGCTGTGAAAATCCTGCATCCCCTTCACTGGGATGACGGTGCAAGACTAAATCACCATGGATATTCGATTGCATTCTGGCTTATGTAGCAGTAAGAGCATTACCAGGCAGCATTTTATCTGAGACGAGTGCTCTCTACAGTACTCACAACAAATCTCAAGTTATTGAAACTCCAGTGATTAAATGTTTTACAGACCCCTGCAACATCAGAAGACTCTGTGAAATAGGCATGGCTGCTTTCAATATGATCTCATAGGGATCTGATTACCATTTTGGCTCTCTTCTCACAGTCATTCAAGTGGACCTTCAAGGAAGTGTAACCCTTTCACTTTCAGACTTTCTTGGTATGCAAAACACTTGCTGAAGGGTAAAAGCCTTGAGTGCAAAACCTATAACACTGGAGCCAAATAGTCAAATTGATCATATCTGTGCTGGTCTTTAAGCAGAACACAGCAAGAAATGAGGTAGCTATACATGTAATTTTGGAAAATTTCAGGCCCTAAACTGAAAATAAAAGGTCTCTCTACAGCAGAATGTCTGAGCTAAACACATTCCTGCTGAATCAATTGTGGTAAATGTTTGACATATGTTCTTATGTTGGCACCAATTATCGATAAAATTCCTTTTGAAAGGAGTAGCCGACACTACAGTATGTGCAGAGTGTACTCACATCCAGTTGCTTAAAATGTAGTTCCTGCAGATTAACAGTGTGACCAAAGTTTTCATTCCCTCCATTTGGAGCAGGCACATTACAAATGCACATCAAAGAAAATGAGCTCTATTCTGACTTACAGTCTAGGCATGTTCCTGACAAACCACATCTGATGAAGAGTCTTAAAGAAATAGCACAAGCAACACTGCCGGCAGCAAAACAACAAAAGGGCTGGCCCCTTCCACCAATGACGGGAGGCTGGTTAATCAAAGGATTTTGTACCAGGGAGAGGAACTATGTGCTTTACGTTGAAGCAATGCAGTCGAATAATACATATGCAATGACCTAGCTAGGCAGCATTCTAACAAATTCCATTTACTTACATATCTTTTCCTCTCATGATATTCTTCTCAGTTCCACTGCAGTGTGGGAAATCAATAACAAATGTTCATTTTGAATGTCTCTATTCTCTAGCCTTGGACTAATTATGCACATTCCTACTGTCCTTATAAGGACAGGGTAGCTCTTCACTTCAAACAATGAAAGAAAACATGCAAAGAAAACCTCCCTTGGTAGTATCCAAAACAATAGGAACATAAATTGTCAACCAAATCAAGTGTTTCCTGTTGTGGTGTGCAGCACCTTCTGATAAGTTACAACTGGTATCCCTCCAGGGTTACTGGCACTTCTTTGTGTCTGTTGTGGTGCTGAGCACCATTGCCTTTGATTTCATGACCAGAGTGAGCTGCCAAATTGAGCATCCGTGTAGGAATTGGGACTGCTCTGTTTTATTGCTGGCTATTTGCTGTCATGGCCAAACCAAATAACATCTCATATTGCACAATTTCTTCATCTACATCATAGGAAAGACCATGCTTTTCTAAATCCCTCTCAGTGACCTGTGAATGAAAAACAGAGCACATGCACTATTATTGTCAGTAATAGTGAGGTGACACTGCGGGTCGTGACACCTGGAGTGTGTAAAAGTCACAAGCGGGAAACAAATAAGCTCTTTAAATAAAGTGTGTGTGTTCCTCCAAGCCACTGTAGTTTAGGCACTGGGGCCCATATTTAACAGACTGCAATGAGATGTGGCTTTTTTTTTTTTTACTGGGAACAAAATGTTTATACAAGTTTGGTGAAAATGGCAAAGATTTTCACATTCATGGGGAAAGCAGTAGTATTTCTTTAAGGGAAAAAAGAGCAAACTACAAGTTCCCCTGGTCTTGGCAAATCATGAGGCGTTTTTCATTTTGTAACATCAAAGTCGGCTCCTCTTCTTTGATGTCTTCGCATGCTGTTTAAGGTAAAGCATGAATGAAGAAATGTCAATCTGCAAGGTGTCCATGTAGTTTATGCTGAACACTGAAGAGGACTTGTAGATAAAAGGCAAACACAAGGTTTGATAATGAATGTCCAACAAGGAGGTGTGCATATCTAAAAGGAAACACTCAGCTGGAGAACAGCTCTGCAAACCTTAAAACTCTGCTTAGCCCAAGTTTAAGAGATTAAGAAAAAGCGGATTTTTTTAAATCGTGGAACCAAGACAGGAATTCTGTAAAAATCCTTGTTGTTTTATAAGAAATGAGTGTTCTTTCAATGGTTTTACTTAACAACCATAAATGCACCACCCACTGTGCTTAATTTGACAATGTGTAATTTTGAGAAGATACAGAGTTAATACTGGCAAAAGCATCAGAGAGGAAAGTATAAACCAGCACAGTATATTTTGGAAACTTATAGCAGTTACTTTGTGGTGTCTAGTGTCTCAACACTGGCAAAAGTTGTATGCTAAATTAAACAAAGGAAAGTGTCAATTATTTAGCTCAGCTCATACCTATAATCTACAGACTGTAATGGAGTGATAATCACTTGGGGAGGCTAAGCAGTTTTGGGATGAAGGGGAAGGTACTTTCTGGACCCAAGCCCCACATTTTTCAGTCCCAGAACATTTAGTGATGTCACTAGAAACTTAGCTGTAGAAGAAGGTATTGCTACTGTATCGTCCTGCTGCTTGCACTGAATTTATGTTTCCTGTTCATTATTCCTGAAGCTGGTGAAAAGGTTGGTTTGATGAACCGTGTGCGCTTTGCTTGATTTACTTGCAGAGCAAGTGCACCGGGCGTGCTGCCCTGGAAAAGGGAGCACCCGTGGGGGCTGTGATGGGAGCATGGGCTCTGTGCCAGTCAGTCTTTTTCTTTGCTGAGACAGCTCTGCAGGGTTCGAGTCTGAAATATATCAATGTCTTAATATTACCATCTGTCTGCTAGAAACTGGATTGAGACTGCAAAGTAGTTTTGATAAATTAACAGGGCATAAAAACCCTGCAGTGGGTGTCTATTGTGGTGGGGTGTATCTAAATAAATAACACATAAAGGTGAGTTTCCAGACATAGCCAGGCTCCCTTTGTGTGTATTAACCTGTATGACACTAAAATGAGCCTTGCCCATTAGGATCTGAAATATTTGTCAGAAAACAGAGATGACTGGATGTTTGATGTGCGATAGTTGAGGAATGGATATCCACAGGAATCCAGCGAAACAGGAGGTAAAACTCCATAGCTTTGGTCAAGGCACTTAAATTCTTATCAGTCTTTTCTTCTTTTAGTTGAGAATGATTATAAGAAAATAGTATTTATCAGCACTTTGAAGGTGGGGAAGAGGCAAACATAAACATGGAGTGACTTTTTCTGTTTAAGAAAACGTATCATTCAGAGCTGACAAAAACTCCCTGGAAACTTTGCAGCCTTGGGATGCTAACTCATAAAAGAAAAATGTGGGTTATAATGCATGGGGACATTGGTACCTTATCTGTTTTCATTCTTGTGAGAAGATAATAATATTAGTAGAGAGGATGCCTATATTTTCTCTGGAAAGTTATCTATGACTCTTAAGAATCATGTATTCTTTAATTTTTCTCCCTTTCTACTCTACTTTAACAAAATAACGTGCAGAGACAAAAAAAAATAAAATCTGGATAAAAGATGACCTTTTCTTTCATCTAGATCTCCCTGCCAAATTAAGACTTTTTTGGCTGAAGAAGATTAGGTGTGGAAGAGGCTCAGGGAAAGTCCAAAGTCAACAGCCAGAAATATTTTTTTCCCAGCTATGGTGGGACAAAAGTGAACAGAGATTATCTGATTGTGAGTAGCGTGAGCTGGCTATACTACATGCTAATTTTCAGATTGATGGATATGTGAAGGCGAGATCTGGCATAATTTTAAGATTCAGCTGTTAAATAATTTCTCTAGACTTGATTTTTTTGAGTTTTGCCTTCAACCTGTGGATTTCATGTCCGTTAAAGAAATGCCTTGGAAAGTTCAAGAATGGGGAAGCTTCCCTGGGGATGGTGTGCAACTGCACTACCCTTTGGAGAGCTCTTGGAAAAATTCCTACTGAATGCCATTGTGCACAAGTAGATCTTCACTGAGATCTCCCCTTCCAAAGCTCCAGGACCTTGTTTTGGGGTTTGAACAGATCATGGGAGGAAGAAAGTTCCTTGTGCAACAGTGGGTACAGGAGCAGAGGCAAAACTGACCATTGTATAAGAACAGAAAGACAGAGGGTGGCTTCTTTATTCTTGCATCAAGCACTCCCAAAGTTCAGTAATCAAATCTCATGCTTTCAGGTTTACTTGCAGCTGCACAGTGGAAGAAATGCTTTTGTAATAATCTGGCTCATTAGGCCAAAGAGACTACCCAGAGCAATAGGAGCAGCTGAAATAGGATCTAAACTGGTGTGCAACATCTGAGATCTTTCTCCTTAAGATCTAAAAGAAACGGGTGAGGTCTCTTGTTACCATTCAAAATTTAAGCTTACATTGAAGTGCAATTGTATTGAACAGTTCTGAAAAAAAAAAAGAATAATAATGTATTAGATAAGAGATGACAAAAATATTTCCAAGACATTTTCAAGGACTGCAGACATGTTTCTTGTGCAATGTGGGGATCCCACATACCCTCAAGTTCACTTTAGCTACCTCTGGTGCAGGTAGCAGAGAAGCTGTCACAGGGTGGAATTTATCCTAGCCTGTAAAACCCATCTGGGCCACTGAGCATACTCAAGTCTATGCTGTCATAAAAGCACTCAGCTGTAGCCAGGCTGGGTTAAGGACAATTTGGTAGTCTGAACGCAGCCATCACACCTCTTGTGGCATTGTAGATATTTTCCTCACTGTGAGGCATGCTAAATTGCTGACGGATTTGATCCACTATTCATAGAAACTCTGGTTCCAGCAGACAATAGCATCAGTCTTAATATTGTATTTACAGAAGTGAATTTTTAATTCATATTTTTTTGTTTAAAGAATTGCAGTTACATATAACTGGGCTGAAACTGACACTCTTTTGTCTCAAGTATCTGTTTAGTCAAATTAAGTCCCAATCTTATACAGTCTTTATCTTTTTGGTCAAAGTGTTACAAAGATACATCCTTATTCACTTTATTTGTCTAGTAGATATCCAAATATTTGCTGGGAAATATAACTTTTGAGAAGAGAGATTAGCTTTCAAGCTCTGAGTCTTTTAAACGTCATCTCTGTGAAAACTACTGACAGTCGGTAGGTGGAGAGTTACTATTGTCTGACAAGGATATTCGTGGGGAGCAACTTCAAAATGCAACACAGAAGAAAAGAATTTCAGGACTCTCAAAAGACTTTGGAAGCAAAAAAGTTTTACCCCTCAGCATTTGTGCATAAGAAACTGTATTTGTTCTAGGAGGCTTAATCACCTCGTTTTGTTATGATCCTCTCTCAGTTCCATTTCTCCAAACACAGGGAACTGAAATAGGACTAGCAGGTAAGAGGCAATTTTGGCATTTGAATCTTGAAAAGACAGAAGAACCAGTGGATTAATTTGTTCAAAGTATATTCTCTCTCTTAGGCTGTTGGACTGCAGTGTTCTTCAATGGGGTGCCACTCTGCTTCAGCTTACAGCAGTGATGATGATTTTTTTGTATCGTGTGTACTGTAGTTGGGCCTCTAAAAGCCTTATTCAGCTTCACTTGTGTGAGGCACTTCATACAAATCTTATGCAAAGATAACCCCTGCTTCGTAGAACAGATCTGTTACAGAATTACTTCTCTGTCGTGCTCTAGCTCTGAAATTTAGGGCCGTTGTCACAGGAAGGCAAATGTCTCTGTGCAATAGAGAGAAAGGTGGGGTCTCAAATGGATCTTTCTTACATTTTCTGACATATACGAGATGCTGAACACTATAAGATATGTGCCAAAGCTGCCCCCTCCATTTTTAAACTCTACATTAGTTTAATAACTTTTATATAAATTGTAAATTTTTAGCCTTAAGAGCTTTAATCTGTTTTCTCCCTCCCTAGAGAACAGCTATGGTTTTGTTCTGTCCCTCGTCTTATTCCTTTTGCCTGCTTCACACCCTTCTGTCTTTATAGCTCCTTCCTCATTAAGCACAGTGTCATGTGTTGTGCTTCCTGAACCCTCCATGCTCAAAAGCATGCCTGTTAACTGAGTGTACAAACACTGTCCCCTTTGTCAGTTCCCTAAAAACCTGCTGCAACTGCAATGCAATCAGCTGCTGGGGAACACTTTGATCGGGAACCAGCTCCTGGCTCATCCGTTGCACGTTGTCTCCAAATGGTTTGCTGCTCTGCTTGGAATGTAAGGCTCCTTGGATCCACCTTTCTCTCATATAGCGCAGAAAACTCTGATAGCACTTTAACAAGCAATGACTGGTAACAATAAGAAGAGTCTTCAAAGAGTTATATTTACATGTAAAAGACACAGTGACATTTATGTATACCAGATGGCCCAAAGCAGGTGGATAATATAATGTAGCTATGGCTTGCTGCAATGCCAGAAGAGGAGAGTACATGTTGTTACTAAAGCAGCACCTCAGGGTCCTAACCTGGGCTGTGCTATGACTCCTGTTTTACTGGCACTGTACAAATGTATCATGTCAGTCACTGACATGAAGAGATCACAATCTAAACAGACATGATAATTACAGAGTGCAGTGGATCTAGAAAGACTTTCAAGGGCCCCAAAGCCTGGCAGTGGCAGAGGCAGAGCTGGAACTCCAGCTCAAAGGCATCTTAGTACAAACTGAGCCTCTTAGTCATTAGTCCTTGCTCCTGTTGACTAAATTGGCTGTTTTGTTTATTTGCCCTGAATCCCCCAGTCTGCAAGGCCCAGCCCCTTCTGTAAGCAAAGGGACCATTAGGAGCCAAGGACTTTAATCTTTTAAAAGAGCCTTTAAAGGCTCTGTGTATTAGTTCTGAAGATCCTCATCATGGTCTTCAAAAGGGACTGATTTGGGGCAGCAGTGAAGGTACAAGACTTTGGTTTTATATCATACAGCCGGGTGGAGATGGACCCTTTGCGCCACTAAACAGACTGAGCCCACTGGATGCTTCAGATTGTGTTAGTGCTCAGAGACCATTCGAAACCTAGCTGTGGTGTTCAGTGAGTATATGAAGCCTGAAGCACATGAGAAATTTCAGACATCTGAGTGCCCCTGTCTGAGCTTTCTCAATTGGTGCATAAATGAAACACAAAATGAGCTCTACAGGGGATACTGAGAAAAGCAAGACAATGAGGACAGAGTCTGTCATATAGAAAAAGTTGAGCCAGTCCATAGAGGAATGTGGTGCATGGGGCAAGAGCTTCTGGAAGGGAAATCCTGCCCCTAGCCTGTTGCAGTTCAGTGAGGTTCCAGTAAGCATGTGCACATCAATACTTTGATCTTCAAAAAACCTTTTTCAAGGTTCCACACAAAAGGTTTTTGAAGAAACTACATTGACAAGAGGTTAGTGGTGAGGTTATTTTATTGAAAACTGGTTAACAGACAGGAAATAAAGGTTTGGGCTTAAGGCTACTTCTCCATTGCTGGAGACACAATGCTAATCTAGATGCACCACCGTCTGAATCCAGTATTTCTTATGTTCTTGAATCAGCCACAGGAATCTTTTCCAGGATAAGTTTGTAAAGTGGCCATATGAATGTCTTCTGCATTACCTAGAAGCAACTGGGAGTATTCTGCCCTCTTTGTTTAGTCAGGAGTGATTTGCAAAGCAGAGCTACGTACATTATGCAGAACTAGAAAGAGTCAACTTTGGGCCATCTTTGTTAGCCTAGAATCATAGAATACCAGCTTGGAAGGGATCTCAATGATCCAACCTTTCTTGGCAGAAGCATGGTCTAGACAAGATGGCCCAGCACCCTGTCCAGCCAAATCTTAATAGTGTCCAACATTGGGGAATCTACCACTTCCCTGGGGAGATTATTCCAAAGGCTGATTGTTCTCATTAGGAAAAATTTTCCTCTTGTTTCCAATCAGAATCTCCCCAGGAGTAACTTGTACCCATTACCCCTCATCTTTTCCATGTGTCCCCTTGTAAAAAGGGAGCCTCCATCTTTTTTGTAGCCACCCTTTAAATACTGGAACGTGGTGATGAGCTCTCCCCTAAGCCTTCTTTTGTCAAGGATGAGCAAACCCAATTCTTTCAGCCTTTCCTCATACAGCAGGCTTCCCAGGCCTTTGATCATCTTTGTGGCCCTTCTCTGGACCCTCTTCAGCCTGTCAACATCTTTTTTGCATAGCAGGGACCAAAACTGAACACAGTATTCCAGGTGTAGCCTGACAAGTGCTGCATAGAGTGGGATAACGACTTCTTTATCTCTGCTGGTGATGCTCTTGTTGATGCAACCCAGCATCCTGTTGCTTTTCTTTGCTGCAGCAGCACACTGTTCACTCATATTGAGCTTGTGAATGGAGAGCCTAACTTAGAAACTTCTGAAGTAAACTGTAAGTTCCAGCCCTGTTGGATCTGGATGTTGCTGTCTTGATCTTGGAGCACCTGGCAGCTAATTTACTTGTGGAGAGACAGTTCATTTTCACTGTTTCTGAATTTTGGTTTAAAACTGCATTAGACTGTGTAGCTTTTTACCATTGCATTCATTGTATGCCTTACTGAAGAAATAATGGGCAAATGAGCTGTCGGAGACCCAAAAGGGATGATTGTAATTTTAAGTTTATTATGAAGAGAAAATACATCTGGAGTGATCAAAGGTAAAAGCTTTGCCCTCCGGAGCAAAAGCAGCCCCTGTGATGAGCAGGCATATTGTGGCACACCTGGAGGTGAGCCATGGGTCGGATGCCTGGGTCTTATTATTTAAAATTTCCATTTAGAGGAGGGGAGTAAAAATGAGAGCAGAGCCAAAGGAGGGGCAGGAGCTGAAAGGAAATAGAGTAGTGATTAAAAGAGACTGAAGGATTCCATCCGCAGACAGCGCAGCTTTGCTGCTGGGTCTCACACGCTGCCACAAGTTTTCAAAACCAACAACAACCTTGTCTCACTACAGAAGGAATAAAACAAACTTTAGCTCCTGCTCAGTCTCTCTCTTGGAACAAGAGTTTTCAGTGTCAGTCAAGCTGGCTTTTTTTTGACAGAAGGAAGATTTTTCCAACATGTGATGGAAGAGAGGGGGAGTAACGCAGAATCAGCTTCCTTGTAATCTGAGGCACTGGGAACTGTATTTTTAAGTACATTAGCCTTCCAAAATGGGAGCCTGGGAGACAAGCAGAGCAGGAGCATATGGTTCTGTGATGCCAAGGAAGCTGGAACTGTAAATAAAAAGTAGTATTTTAAGGAACCTTGAGCCCAAAATGATCTTCGGTACCACACCGTATCATGAATAAAGAGAATAGCCTAAATAACCTGAACAGAAGAATGGGACATATAGCGCTGTGACCAGAGGTCTCTGAAATTATAAGAGACAATTGAATTAAAGAATTTAAGTTATAGAAAGTATTTGCTATCACAGAATGCCAGTGAAAACAAAGACAAGGAGAAGACAGTTTTGTGAGAATTAGAGGTCTTCGTGCTCTTGATGTATTTAACAGTTCTTATGTAAATTCAAGCGGAGGAGGCATTCTGTGAGCCCATAGTAGAAAACCAGAATAACACTACATCCCTTGTACAAGATGTGTGTGAATGTCATTTAAGCTCCTTCAGGTCCAGCAGAGAAAAAGCTGCAATAGTGGAGAAGTGTGATGGAATTAGAAAATACCTGCTCAGGATGACGGACATTTAACAGAATCATCTTTTCCAATGGCTTAATTCCTTAAGGCATATACAAACCAGGCACCTGAGGTATGTCTGGGCTGTGATGGGATAAGAGGTGGACAGCTTTCTACAGGCCTCAGCTCTAATCAAAAATGCTGTAAAGGAAGTTTGGGTTAGCAGGATGGACTGCAATGCTGCGTAGACTCTGTGCTGTATTGGAGTCTGCGTAACTCCAATTTACCATGCTTTGTTGCTCTGTGCGATGGTCAATGGCTCTGGATGTAGAGAGCCCTAGAGCAATCTGGGTTTAAGGGCTTAAGTGCATCTTGACTGGAGTGAAAACAGTGGCCTGTTTTCAGCCTGACCACCCACGCCAGGTATTTCTGCAAGAAGGAGGAGTGCTGAGAACTAAGTATCTGACAATGAGAATAACTGGGTTATTGCATACTGGACATACCACACCCCACAAAGTTGATACTTGTGTCTCGTCAGTGCTGACAGCAGTTCTGGCTCCCTGCACTCTTGCTGACTTCCAGTGACTGAAAGCTGGCTGATGAGAACTAAGCAGGTCTGTTCTGGTGCTTTAAACCCTCTGATTCCTTCCCTTTTCTGTCTGCAGATGTCACGTCAAAGAAAAGAAAACATCCATCCAACTTTAGGCTTGGAAACTGGGGGAGGCATTCAATGAAGGTGTCATAATTTAAGGTCCAGTTTAAGTCACAGAATAAACCTAAAATGAGGTCAGAGTGTTCAGAAAAAGCTTTGGAGACGTTTATTTCTTTAGATATGTTGTGACTTGATATTAAAGATGCTCCTAATTCTTCAAGGACAGTGGATGCAGACTTCCAAATCATTTGGCTCTATTCATGCTGAATTACTGCCACATGGAGTGGAAGCCAGTGAATAACTCTGTTGCCTTACTCTCCTTTTGTTAAGCCCCCCTCACCCCCTGCCTTGGTGTAAGGAATACAGCACTAAAGTTTGATCAGGTCTAATGAAGTCTTACCCTTTGCAGGTCCAAATTCACCTCTTTTTTTCCCCTTCTCTCTGAAGCACTTCTCGGTAAAACAACTAAGCTGAATTAGGTTCTATTTTAAAATGGTCTGCCACTGACAGCTTCAGTTCTACAAGCAGTTGAAAATGGCTGGCAAACCTTTATACAAACAGCATGCAAAACATCACACAAAGCCTAGGGAAGAAATGGCTTTAGATGTAGGGATTATAAAAGAGTGAATACAATTTTAAGATAAAATACAAGTGATTAAGTTAATGATGGATAATTTTACCAGTTTGAAAACTATAATTAATAGGAATTAATTGTATATTTAGAAGTTTAGCATAGCTCCACTAAAAACGCTACATCAAACATAATGATATTGGAAGCCTATATAATGAAGAAATGATCCAGATGTTCATAAAAGCTTATAAAGCTTTAGAAAAAAAGGGGCTGCATGAAGAAGCTCTAATGATAAAAAGATGCCACTTGCTGTTCTGCTCTTCTTTTAAATACATCCTTTCTGAAATAATGATTATCATTTGCACTTTCATCTTAAGTTAAATAGCATATGGCTTTGGCTGATTAAAGCCCCCTCCTGGTATTAATCAGCATCTTAGTATCATGTTTCTAATGGAGGCAGCAGTTGCCCTGCTGATATTGTAAGCTTTTTAACAACATCTAAGTCTGTGGATCACTGCTGCTGGCAAGAAATAGCTTTGAGCTTCCTATGTACAAGAGCATTGCAAAGATGTCACTTACAGGTGCAGTTTATATGAGCTCCTACAACATATTGTATTTTAAACATTTGCTGAAACTTAAAGTTTAATAATAACCTTTAGTAAGTAGTTAACCTGTTTTTAAAAGAAAATCAGAGAACTTTTGAGCATGGTAACATTTGATACATATGGGCATCATGTAACGAGAGATTGCATGCTGCAGGGAAGTGGTTGTGTGCTTTTGAATGTCGATAAATCATGAAGTCTGTCCACACGGCCACCATTCCAACCTGAGCCCAGGCCAGCAGCGATGCTCACAAGCTGACCTGACAGCTGTGGCACAGCTTCATGCAGAAATGGCCTCTGACAGTGGCTAAGTTTGGTTTAAGAATATCGTAGATTTGTCACATCATCACTAAAGCGCAAAGGGAGAACTGCAGGCAGTGCTGTGGTGGCAGTGTAGCTGCTCACATAAACACCCGGGTGTGGTCGCTCATTGTTGGAAGCACCCTGCTCCTACAGCACCAGGCTGAACGGAGTGCAGGGAGACTAGGCTCTGTGATTTAATGGAGATCATACTGTTCTCCATCACAGAAATGTATAGAGATAGGGGGCAGGCTGCTCGAGTTTCACGTTCCAAACAGGGACTCTGCCCATCCCAGCTCAGCTGTAAGGCAGAAGTGGAGCCCTGGGGCAAACCACTGAGTGCAGAATGCTGTACCATGCTGTACCACGCTTCCTGTGTCTGGTTGATTTTGGGGTTTTGTTGCTTTCTCTTGAGACTTGTGCTCACTTACCATTAAGATTTAACAATGGCCCCCAACTTAGTTACCAAACTTGTTTTGTTTGTGCTGAATGGTAAAACAATCAAACAAGCACAAAACAGCAAGAAAAGTTTATTAAAACTTATTATTTTAGAGATTTTCGAAGGGAGGATTATCCTGGTAAGGCTGATAGGCCAGGCAGATCTTCAGCACCTCCTTTTCTGTGCATAAAGCAGTTCTGAAGACTTGTTATCTTGTGCGTTGTAGTGATAATAGAGTTTACATATAAGGATACTTTCCCAGATCTGGTATTTCTGCCTTAGCACCTGAGCATGCTGGTTGGACACTGCTTCCATTGGCTGTCTGATGTAGCTACCCTAAGGCATTGGGGATGCAAAAAATCCTACAACCCTTCACTCCTTTTCTGTCTGGATTGCTGTATTTAAAGACTGTAGCATGCCATGCTTAATTCTCTCTTACAAATAAATTGTAACAAAGCAATACTATCGTAACTCTATTGTTGCCACTTTCTCCTTCACTAGCTCCAGTCTTTCTTTTCTCACTTGTTATAGTAATATGTTCATCTAACAACTTCCTAAACTCCAACTGGACAAATAGTCTTTGCCTTTTTGTAAATGGCTGATATGAACCTAATGTTTTGTCCTTGTCTTTTGGAGATTTTGGGCTCACTGGATATCACCATTCACCGCATTCATGCTAATTATCTGCCATGACTCACAAGAGACTTGGATACTTTAGCTGTTTTGTTTCATTTATCTTGCACATTTTTCCTGTAATGTATCCCAATGACCATGCTTGTCTGTTGCTTCTGTCTTACTGGTTAATTTAAATTTTGAATCCTTGGCAGGTATGTTGGAACCTGAATTTTTTCAGTTCTAAAAATATATACTATTCTTTTGCTTACTTGCATTCTTGATTTGTAAAGTAATTGAAGACTGTGATTTTTAATCTACCATTTTCCCACTCTCCATTTTGTTTTAGAATCAACTTCTACTAGAAGCTGATCTCTAGGTTCTGTTTCTTTTTCTGTCTCCCTGACTATGTTTTCTTGAATTAAAACCTCTTTACATCTTTTATAAATAATATTTGCCTTATTGATAAAAATTGACCATCTAAATACTTTAAACTATTTCTCTTTGGAATGCTAAAGCATATGAATCATACTCATGCACTGAATACATAGAGTAAATTATGTTAACAGTTTAATTTCTTTTTGTTAGTCAGAATTGGTGGTATTTGGGTCAGTTTACTCCCCAGAAGAGCTCCTTTTGGCAGCTTAATGTCTTTTAATTTAGTTATTTGCCATCTGTAACTTGTTTCTATTCTATTTCATTATTGGCTATTGATAAGGTCAAGATGATGATTTGGCAGTTGCTGCCGACCACCTGTTTTTCAGCTCATCAGCCCACATGGTTGCCACAACATCACACAGATAGTACAGAACCTGCCTCTGTCCAGGGGTTTACTCGTAATAGATTTCCTTACAAGCCACAAGGAAGTCCCTTCTGCCACTGCTCCATCTCACTGCCAGCAGTGTGCCTGAGATCCCTCAAAGAGGATGTTCCAAAACAACTGTCCTCAAAGGCCGTGCAAATTTCCATCAGCCTTTCCATAAGTAACAGGAGAATCTGCTTCCTGTTTAAAAAGAACCACTGACATTGTGTTTCAGTTAGCAACCAACCACACATGCCTTTTTGCAAAAATTCCTCTTTGATCATTTCAGTGCCTTCATTTTTCTTCCCCGCTAATTTGCCATTACTCAGTTAAAAGAGGAGAACATGGAGTTACCACTGGCCACACATCCCGGGAAGTGAGCAGCAGCTATTGCACCGTGGAGTGGGACCTACGTTTGAGAAATGGAAAATGAGGGCCACATTTCTCCCAGCTTTCTAGAAGAGAATTTTAGTAGTGTCGTCAGCATTGGATTTCTAGTAGCTGCATGCATTTTCTAGCGGTGAGAACTATAGTTTGGGGCCAGAAAATGTAATTGTCTTGTAATTTCTTTTCCCTCCCCCCTCTTAATCAGAAAGTACTATTCTCAGTGATTTTATAGTGTCATCTACAAACTTACTCATGAAGCATTACCACACTCTGCTAAATGCTAAAAATGAGCAAGGTGTGTTTCTTTCAGTGTCATATATTTGCTTACAAATCTGCTATTCAGCTGCTGAACTGCATATAGAGCTGCTTCTACAGAGGAAGCAGAGCTGAAACTAAAGCAGCATGCAAGTTGTTGTCCAAGTATTAATTATCTCCTTTCTTTCTGAATGCTTCCACAATCCAGTCCTTATATTTTTGCCTGATATCAGGAATAAACTTGAGGAAGCAAATGTGCCTAATGGTAGAAGAATATGTGCTTGCAGAGTGTTCCAGGTTTCGCTGGTCTTTATTTACTCTGGGGCTGCTTACCACCTGAACCTCTGAACGTGCCAGCTGAAGCCTTCCCCTAGGAACTCAAGTGACAGAAAGACTGCACATTTTCAGTAGTGCAATGGAGTGAGTTTACTTTAAACTTCATTGTGCACGTAATAGTGTGTTCCTCAAATTTCTTTTGGATTTCTCGTAATTTCTTCAGATTCACAAATGTTTCATTAATAACATACACAATGGTCCTGTCAGTCTTAATGCAGAGTCTGCATAGCTATAAATTGTATGACATGACAATTATCATGCAATTTGGGGGTTGTGGGAGCTGTAAACATTATAATAATCTGATTTAAATACTCAGAGCTCCAACAAATTAGGCATGATTATAGTGAGTTCTGCCTTGAATGTAAATGCAGTCTCATCCAACTCCAATAGCAATTCCATAAAAGTACACAGAGAGAGCATGTGGCTCATAAAGTATTTTTTAAAAGGAAAATGTTGTATATATTAATCAACACAAAACAAAACCTAGAGGGAAATATAAATATACTTTGTGATGCTTATCTCAGGGATAATTGTTTAGATTTTTACGTCTGGAACAGCTAGCATTTCAAAAGCTAAATATTTGATTCATACAGTTTATTTTATTTATATTAGACATTCTCCACGTGTCTGAAATTTATCCTTTTGCTCTGGACCTGCATTGCTTGCACCCTTTTCTGGTACAATGAAGCTGCAGTGCTACACATCCCTTGCATGAGCCCTCTGCACAACGGCAGATGCCACACGCTAGTAATAGGCAGGCATTCAGTGTGTGTACCTGCCTGTGCTTCCCCGGGCTGCCGCTTGTCACCTGGAGTACTGTAGTGTGTAGGAGCTCTAATTGTGGGCTGGTAGCCCCAGATCTAGTTCAAAGAAAGAACAAAAAGTCAGTCCATTTGCCAAAAGCTGCCATTTCTAAGACAAGAAAAAGCAGATGGATGTGGACAGGCGGGGAATAAAGAGAAGCAATGACAGTATTGATCTGTATGACTGTGCACTCCGCTGCATGTTGCGTTTAGTTGTCTCCTTCACAGTGAGTGAGGGCTGTGGAGAGGGTATCTTTATGCAGACTGGCTTAGTTTTGCACGGATATAGCCGGCTCAAAGCTGAGGGCATAGGAAGGATAAATTTCCCACTTGGGTTTAAGAGATAAAAGTGTCTGTGGGTAGCTAGCAGTGCCTGTCTAGAGATGAGGGCGAAGCACAGATGAAGTGTTTTTAACATCCACATTCTACCTACTCAGCTTTCTTAATTGTTGCGTGTCAGAATCCTACAGATAAATACAGAGCCCATCCTGAAGTAGAGTGATACACCGCAGGTTGCTTGTGAAACACCAGGAAGAGCTCCATTCTGTGGCTGACAGTTGAACCCCTGGAGCACAAGGCACAGTGCATCTTGTGATCCTGATAGAGAAGGGACATCCCAGTGAGCACTATAAAGGTAAAACTTAAACAGGGGAAAGCCCAGGGTACTACTGTAGACAGAACAGAGCTGTCAATAGAAATCAGAATAGTCCCTAAGATACCCATTTCCTTCCCACGCTGTGTGCATATGCACACTTGCGACTTTCTATCCCTTTCCCCATCTCCTTTAAAATATGCTGGCTACGATGGACAAGCCTAGAAGTGCAGCTATGTATTTCCTCTTACCATCTGCAGCCGAAACAGCTGGATGAGTAGATCACCATGCACTTCGTAGGTGATGCCGCTGCCGTGTGTTAGACAATCCAGCAGGGCACGTTTCAAAACAACACAGGCACCCCTACACTGCTGAAACATGGTGCATCGCTTGCGCTGTGGCCTGAGCCAGGGCATTGTACACCATTTTAGCTGTCATGCTAAAAGACTGTCAGCAACAGAAGCTAAAATTAATTATCAGCCCATTGCATATCTGCTATAAGCAGAAACATTTGCAGTGATCAGTCAGCAGTTTATTGGCTAAGATCAACAACTGAGATAACTACAAATAAGTGGCTTTGCAGCCTTTTCTGCCTTTTCTTCTAGCATGTCTTTTGCAATCAGTATGAATTATTACAGCGGGTTTCAAGATGTACAAAGAAAGTTCAGCTAACAAGCAAACAGATATAAAAGAAAAGGATAAAGGGAAAGCCAATGTTAATGGCTTTTCCTTACCAAAGACAGCTGGAGTTCATAACTGTATCACTATTAGTCTGCACAGTATCATTGTCAGTCCGAAGACAAAAAAAAAATCAATGTGCTGTTTTCTTTTTTCTTTAAGACCAGAAGAATGCAAAAACTAGATTAGGATAGATTAGTTCAAATATCTGGTCTGATGGCAAATAACATTGGGATCAGAGAAATGAAAATACTGTATGAACTCTGGCCAGAAATTCCACATTTACTAGAAATCCAGTAGTGCTGTTGCTTTCTACTGGGATGCTGTGATCATCAGTGCTGTCTTGATTGTTCATTCTCTTAGGACATGGAAGAGGTTTCAAAAGTGAAATCTTCTGCAGAGATGGCCTCCATTTTAGCCAGAATATTTTGTGACATGACCACAACTGCTTTCATTATTTAGAGTTAGCGCTCAGTCTTTCAGAAAGAATCTAGTTCTAAGCTAGTGCTTGCTCACAGCGACATCCCTATATGAACTGAGGAGGAACTCAGCTAGTGATGGTGCAGTGTGCTTTTAAATATGATGAAAAAACGAATTCCCAATGACTTCTTCTTAAAAATCTCTTAGTTTTTTTCTAAAAGTGGGGACTTCTTGACCAGATTTCAATACAGATAATGTCATTGTTACATCCCCTTTGCTGACTTAGCCATTACTTGCTTCTCTTGCTCCCCAAAGGGGTTATAGAAGATTGCTGTGTCCCACTGAACAGCTGATGTACGTGGTCTCAGAAAGCACCATTCCAGTAGTTCCTGGAATGCAGCGTTGCCAACTCTTGCAAGTTAAATGCAAACCTCACATTTCTTTAAAGCTTCAGTTCCTTGACTCAGTCATTAGGTGAAAATCTTAGTTTTCATGAAAAAACACCTCACTTTATAAAGATATATATAGAAAAACTTGATTATATATACTTTTATACGATTTATAAATATCAGGTACAGAAGAAACTGAAATGTATTATATATTTAGAACACTCCTGAGTTTTTAGACCTGACCTGCATGTTTTTAATTCTTGTTTTTGCATACTGAAAGTGTAGAAATTTAAAATTCTATCTTTGTGCGCTATTTCATGAGATAGTGCTGGTCGAGTCCACTTTGTTTAATATTTAAAGAATTTGGTGAGTTGAAATTCCCAAAAGATAAATTTTTGTTTTATTACGTGTTATCTAAATGATGTGATGAGAATACTTTATATTCCTTTTTTGATAGTTAATTAAGAAATATCTGATTTCGTGCAATGTAGAAAGCGGACCTTTCCATTCACTATTAATGCACATATAATGCACATATTAATGCACATCTTGTCCTAAGATAACTTATCTCCAAAGGAGTAGAGAAAAAAAAAAGGTGAACTTTCAATATTTTTCCCACATGTGAGAAGAGAGCCCATAATCTGTTGATAATGTAGTAACTGGCCCTAGAAGGGAAAGAAATGACATGTCTAGTTCTGGGAATGCCTTAGAAGAAACCTTGCCATGACAGGCTGTATGACTCCTTAGCAGGTTTCTGTTGTCCTTTGCAGAGGTTTCTTTAACAAGATCTCGGGCCATCACTCTTTTTTTGAATGCATCTTTGTCTTGGTTCTCAAGCTATATGTTGCTGTGTAGTATTGAGTCGCTGTAAATTTCCCTAACTCATCAACTGGCAGTGGAATGACCCCTGACTTTATTATGTGTGCTTTCTCACTTCTATTTATGGATCAAAATTAAAAAAGAAAGAAAGAAAAAAAGGTTCTAAAACAACTACTGCCACCTAGTGTCATACCAAACTTGGAAAATCCCACACGGGCAGTTTAGCCGCTTCCCACTGGAAAAATCCTCGACAGTAAATCCAATTTCCATTGATTTCGATTGGCATTGACTTCCTCAGACATTAATGTTATGGCTTATACATCAAAACCTATATATTTTCCATCTATATCCAGGGAAATTGTTTTATATAGGATACCTGAGAATCCATGTGTGTGCTTTGACAAGATGGCAGAATCTAATTCCATTCTGTAGCATTACACTAATGCAGAGCTGGACATTACTTGGCAGTCTGTGGTAGGGTGGCAGTCTGTGACAGTGGTGGTGCAGGTGAAGAAATGTGTCTACCTGCTCTTTTACCAGTTTCAGAAAGCTGGCCCTCAGCAACAGAAAACCTTTTTAAAGGTTTTTGCCATACTGAGATAAATAGCACCACTTATTTTAGCATATTTTACAGCACTGTAATGAGTATTTTATACCTGATTTTCTTACGGTGGAAAATCCTTTAACTAGAGCCTAGCACAAGGAATTTGTGATGCAGCGTTCTCTTCAGAATGATACAACTCCTAATCATCCTTCACATTGAATAAAAACTACTATGAGACAAGGCGCACTAGAAGATATTAATTACACTTCTTGGAGCTTGTGGCAATAATTCTGATTGAAATGAATTGCATCATTTATTAATGTGAGGCTTGATACATTGCATGCTGTTAGATATCCCTTCTACAAGACAAATGCTCAGCCAGAACAGTGTTATCACCACTCACCTCTAATGGCTGTATGCTGAAAGCCAAGTAAGATTATCTCTGTCTGGTCTGAGGTTTTACCAGCAATAGATTCCACTGAGATGCCTGCAAATACTTTGGGCTCAACTGGTTCTCTGTGGTCCTTGGTGGTCTTAGAAATGAAGTAATCCTCCAAATATTTCTGCATTAAATTGGTGCATATTATTGAATACATTTTGTTGACTGTTAAAGCAAGGTGGAAAAACTGATACTGACAGCACTTATATGTATGTTCATGGGAACAGTACTTAGAAGTATGCACTATGTTTCAGTGTTAGCTGTAGAGCTAGGCCCAGAGTCCGAAAGTTTTGTCCGTGTTTCCTGTTCTTGGAGCAGCACACTTAAATTACTGTAGCAGGTTTTAGAAAATGAAAGTAAATGGGGCACTAATAGTCAAGGCTGTGAAAAGAGTAGGAATTGTCAAGAACCCTGAGTGAATGCTCCATCTGCTCCTCAGAGGAATCGGGAAGTAATAGCCAACATGACACAGACACATTCTAGAGCAGCTTATGACCTCTTCATTTATGAAAAGCTAAAGTAACTGAAGTTATGAAGGAATATTTGATGATCAACTTCTTGCACATCTTAGTGATCAGCAGCAGATCTGTGAAAGTTTAGAACTGCAGCCTGAGAACAGTTTATGAACTGCAAAGGGCATAAAAACTGGCAGAACTCCTGATGCAGGAAAATGCTCAGCAGCTGCTTAATTTTCAGCACATGAATATTCCCTGAAGTTTAGTGTGTGCTCAGTCTTTGATGGATTGGCACATTAGCACTGAGAGGTTATAGGACTATTTTCCACAAATCCTTAATTCCCAATGCTTTGAAAAAGTGAGATACATTTTCTCTTACGTCTTTCTTTCATCTTAGTCCATGCTGCACAAAATGTCCTGTTATTTTGGTGGTATTGCTCACAAGAATGTCATAATCTGACCCTGTGTATTAGTCTTATACAGACTAATACAGACAAAGCTTTTGCAGTTGTAAGAGACAGCTGCAGTTGAGGTTAATGTTGAATTTATTGCCTCATCGTCTTTCCCAGAATAGAAGTATCTATTCTGTTTTTCTTAACTAAAAACAACTCTCAGTTTTTAACCTTCTTTTTCATCCTGAGGATGAGAGTTTGAGACAGTCTTGAAACATTTCAGAATTTACTGAATGAGTATCTCCCTACTTTGCCATGCAGAACATCCACAGAAGTTTTACCCACCTACTGTTTTATGTTAACATATCTTGGTGTCGTCACATACAGAAACAGGAGGCTTAACAATCTCCATGTTTTCTGTGAAATACATTATAAATAATGTAATTACAGTATTGGTCATTCAGATTATCCTGATCTATGGATACACCCAGCACCATATTAGACTCGAAAAGAGAACGCATCTGAGAATTTTGGATGAGTATCTGCAAATCTGTATGGATAGTTTCAAGTATTTCAGCTACAGGTGTTACTAAACTTAAAAAAAAAATAAAATCTGCGTACACGGATAGAGCTAATCATGATATTTGCAAGGTATTTCCTGGAGTCTGCCAAACAAAAATAAAATTACAGCATGAGCGTTCTCTGCTCAGATGCAAACCTACAACCAGCCTGAAAACTTGGTTATAACATTGTTTGAATGTCTGTCTTGCCTATTGTATGAAATAAAGTACATGAATATACTGTTTATTTTGCATCACTATTAGTATGCTACACGACGCTTGAACAGCTGTCACATAGTCAGCCGTCAGTCATAACACCTAATTACATCTTTTTGTGTACTAAAAGTCTCTGAGTGAATTTAAAGTTTCAGTAAGCCTGAGCAATCAAAAATGGGTAGGCCACAAAAATCATAAGGTTTTGAATCAGGAGATCTAGAAGAGTCATACTGGGCTCCCCATTCCTTTCTTCTGGAGTTTATGTCCTGCCTTGCAAGCGGGAGGGATATAAATGAACCCTTATCCTTTTCTTTTTTTTCATTGAAAGTTGAGACAGATAACTAAAGAACTGAAGCTTGACATAACTAAAATATTATAGGACAAGTAATGAACTATCTGGATATGGCAACACTAAGTCAAAGAAACTTGCTATTGTTCTGTACAGACATCTCTCTATTTTTTGGAATGTCTTTAAAAATCAGGGCCAGATTGTGTTTTGCACATCCAGACCAGTATTGAATAGTGAGGAAAGATCCATCAAATCTTTTCCATTCTTTTCTGTGGTCAGAGATACAAAGGGAGACCAAATGATATTACATGTGTCAAGTTTTTGCTTGTTCTGCCGTGTTGTAGTGATTGACAGTCCGCTGTTGAAGAGTGGCACTGCATAGCCCTTAGGGTACCTGTTGTGTTTCAGTCTCTTTCCCTGCTTTCAGAGTGCATTTTTGCTTCAAAATGAGAAGAATTTAAAAGCCTCAAAACAGATGAGATATTTTTTGAGACCAGTCCCAAGCAGCTAACTTCTAGCTTGGACGGTAGTGTGTTCAGTGCGGGCTGTGCCCTGGTGAACATGTGCTTTGGGAGGAAGAAGGAATCATGCAAGCCCTTGGGAGAGCCCTACTTTGACAAGGTTTGGGGGTAGTGATTTCTGATTATGATTTCTCTACAGTACTGAGTTTTGAATGAAGTCACTGCATCAGCATTAGTGATGAATGAAGTCACTGCATCAGCATCAGTGATGGTTTGGATGATTCAGCTTTACACAGGAGCGTTCTTCAAAAAATGTCCTCTTTTTACTGTCTATGTCCTCATATTTTTACATGACAAAAAGAAAATGCAAAATAAGCCATGTTTCTACTTTTTTTTGGCAGGTACCCTCAGATTTTTGGCTTGAATCATACTTGCAACATTCAGCTGCAGTACATCTATTTTGTTAGTAGGAGCAGAAGCCTCAAAATTCTTAGAGCTATGGTATTATGGGCTCTGGACAGACTGTTAAAAATAAACAGTGCTTCCTTGAAAGAACTTCTAATCCACATGGACTGACATGGAGCAGAGGAAGAATGTCTGTTTTAAAATAACTGTTTTAGCCTTTGTGATTTTAAACATGAACTTAATGATAACTACAGAAAGGCTAGAGCAGAAGTTGTAAATGGTGATGTCTCATTCTTCCACGTAGTGTGGCAGCAGAGAGAACTAATGCTTCCTGGCTGGGTGGTTCAAATGAGATGCCTCAGAGACACATTTCTTAAAAGGCCTGTGAAAGAAATGTAGTTCTCCGTGGCCATGGATTTTTCTATACAAAGGAACTGGGCTCTTCACAGTACGTGACACCATTTGTAATCTTGAGTTGGACATGTATGCGATTATTGAAACTTGGTAGGGGGTCTTCCGATACGGTCCCTCTCTGAGTGGTTTCCTGTGTTTATTCTGCCTCCCTGTCCCTTGTGTCTGCCTTCATTCTGGTTTATTTTTCAAGTGCCTGTTCAGGTCTATTCAAGTCCTCTTTTCTTTTTTTTTTTTTTTTAACTTCCTATAGCAATTGAATGATAAATTATCACACAAAGGTTGCTTCTCTCATTATTTCTATTGATTTCTATTAATTTATAGTAGAAGTTATTCATGGCAAAGTATTCTAGATTGATTCAGCAGAAAGCTATCAAATATACTCTAATGAAAAAGCTATATAGAAAGCCTGAACCTGACATTTCATCACTTAAACTTACATTTAACTTTTAAGCTTGAGTAGTCCCATAGGCTATCCATTGGAAGTGCCAGTGTTACCTGAGCTGAAAGTACTGGAGGTTAAAATACTGTGCAATTTAACCCCAACATATTAAGGACAGAATTAGGGACAAAAGGCTACATGAGTCTTGTTCCAGAGACATTCACAATTGTCATACATTTGTTAATTAGCAGAGAACTATTGTGTTCCAAGCATTTTTTAGCCTGGAATGAAATGAAGGGACTTGATTCAAACATTCACAGGGAGAAATCCAGGCCCCGTTGAAGTCAATGGGAATTTTGCCATTGATTAAGAGGGCCAGGATTTCACACATAATCTAAATAGAGATGCCTGGAAGAAGATGGGAAGGAGACATAAATTCAACAATGACACCGAGGCCAGACACAATGATCTCCATAATGTTGCCTTCCAGCGAGATGCCTACTAATAGTGAAATCCTAATGAAAAACATCTTTCAAAAGTGCTTTCTGCAACGTTTTTTCTGTACTAGTGCATAAGTCAATATGCTGGTAAGAAAGGAAGGTTATAGAAATGTGCCTTGGTCTTGCTGTTGCAGTAATAGCGATTCATGACAATGTAGTGGGGTTTAAAACTGAAATACTTGAACTTAGCTGGAGAATAATGGGGTCTGCAGAGGCTCTTGTGCATTTCATAATCGGTGCTGACAAAGTATAAAAAAAGACATTTTGTCTAAATCATCATTCATACTAAAACTGTACACTATGATTAGTTACTTCTGCCTTTCTAAATTAGATGAAGGAAGGACAGGGGGACTAATGTAATTAGCAAAGGGGAGGAAAAATGGCTCCATAGTATCTTGGAAATTTTTTCCAAGTCACGTAGACATTTGGGTGAAAATTGCTATCTCTGAAGGCAGATTTTTCAGAGCTCAAAAGCTGACATCACATTTCTGTTCACAGATTAACTGTGTGAAATGCAAAGATCAGAAATATATTTTCTATGATTTTGATACACACAAATATCTTCTAATATCTCATAATTGTTCTCAAGAGTTTAGAAAGGGAGGAATAATAATATTGGTGAAAGCGGATGTCTAATTCTAAAGGATTAACAAAAAAATCTGTTCTTGAAGGTTTTAGATTTTATAGACATGTATTGATCTTTCCTCCTCTCAGTTAAAAAAAAAAAAATTCCTGCTTTTTAAATTAAACTATTAATTGATGGTTTTGGGCTAGACTGTTGTTCTGGTGGCTCACCTGAATCTGATCAAAAGTTTCTTTTATTCAACGAGAGAAGAGCTGCAAACAATTTAATCAGTGGCTCTGTCAATATGCAGCAGCTGATGAACTGGCCTAAAAACAGGTGAACGTCCTTTTCTCATTTGCTTCATTTAGCTTTAGGAAGGTCTGCTCTTTGGAAAGCCTCTGCTCTAAAGAGGCTTTGTCAGCAAGGTAAGCTGCTGAGTGCTCTTTCTAACGTTGGTTTCATGGCACAAAGCATTTTACTTTGTTGCACCGCCTATGTAGGTATTCATTTGGGACCTGGGTAAAGAACAGTTCAATGAAGAAATGCAGATGCGTTTCAAGTCTTCTGTCTCTTTGTTTTTCAAAGACAAGATTCTTGTATGAGCTTTCAGTATCAGCCTTACTCTTCTTTTTTCTCTTTTTTGATATCTTACTAACATATTTTGTTCCTGAACTGCTTTTCCACGCTGCCATAAGGTACTAAGGGATGCTGGCTTTGGGAATTGCCATGCATACCTTCTGGTACACAGCTATAGCAATAAAGAGGTTTACCAGGTCAGCTACAACCTCTAATGCTGCTGGAAATGTGAGAGTCCTGCTTCTCTGTGGAATGCAGAAGGCTCACTTACAAGAGCGCATTTTAAAGCCCACAAGTCTGAGTGGGTTTGAAATGCATGCAGACAAGTTCTCTTGGTCCTAATGAAAACATGCATCTGGCAGCACTGAAATTCCCGCTTTAAAATAATCCCTCTCTTTGGGGGTTGTTGATTTAATAACACTGTGGACCCTTTTTCTCTGTCCTAGGCTGCTTGGTTTTTTTTGTTTCTGTCACCACAACAACCAGTGACGGATACTGTATTCTAACTCTGATTTATTTCTTGCTTCCTTTTTAGACCATTTTGAATGCTTAAGTTTAAGGTATTTCATAGAGCTCTGCAATCAACCTGATTTTAATGAATCACTCTAGTTCTAGCACCCCCCTCCTTACTAACAGACAGTCCAATCACTCAGCATTGCCTATATCATAATTTTTCTGTCTTCTACAGCTACTTATTTACTACAAATTAAATGCAAATTATTTTTACAAAATTTTATATCTGTGAAAGTGTCCTTCTACCATCTAGAAAAATATTCAGCCTCACCTGTAACTTATTAACTTTCTCACTTAGCTTCTGGTGTGCTCATTTTTCATGGTTCAAAAGACCTGTAGTTCTGCTTGCAAACTTGAAGCATTATCCCGTTATCACTAGGGATCAATACGTAATTTTACCTCCGAAAATACTTTTCAAAGGTCTGTTTTTCCCATGGCTACTCCTGTGTATGCTCTTAATTATAGTCATGACTAATTTTAACAAGTTGGACAATATTAAATCTGTATTGCTATGAAATACCTTTCCCAGCTGATTTAGAAAATTGGGGCATTTTAACTATAGCTGTTTAGGTGAATTGTTTAAAGAGCTGGCACGTAGCCGCAGTCGTATGAAATTACAGAGCCTCAAGTTTAAACTGTTAGTACACGTTGCTGGAGACGGCTTGGAATAGCTATTAAAAACAACCTGCAGGCTCTCTAATTTATCTTTAAAATATGAAGTTTGTATGAACTGATTCCTTCTCTAGTTCTTGGCAATTTGTTCTTTATTTAAATTTCTAGGAAAAGTTGAAAAATTACCTTTTGAATCTGCCTGTTGTTTGGCATGCCTGAAGCTGGAGCTCTGTACTGGACCAGAAATTTGGATTTTAAAGCTCTAAATGTTGAGACTGGGTCTAGGTCTTAAATATATCAAAATCTATGCGTTCTTAGATTTGAAAACCTGGTTTACCTTCAGCTTCTCCTTGGAGTCATGTTTTTAGCTATAAATTGTCCTGTATATAATTATATTTCTGGTGATTTTCAGGAGGTAAGCAAACAGGAATTTTTTTAATCTCAGCAGGTTGAAGTAAAAACAATCCTTAGTGCTTTTTCAGTTAGGAAGAGGTGGCTGTGACTGAGACATGAAACTGCCATTTCACTGCCTATCTTGATGAGCTCTTCCTTGCAATACAGTAACATGCCTTTCGGTTGCCTCTTCTGAGGACCTCTTCCCCTCCATAGGCATAAGTCAGGGGGTGTCATCTCACTCATTTTTTTCATCATTGTAAAACGTAATTATTTCAACCGTACGGTTAGCCTGGGTTGTCTAACAGTCACCCTAAGGGTACTGCAGCCACAGATCCCACACCAGCATTTGATTTGCTGAGAGCTGGTGAGAGATTGCTTCGTCTTCTGAAAATATGCTTTGACTGAATTTCCAGGCACCTTACAAGTCATAGCTATGAGCATCCCGGCTAGCATGAGCAGGCAAACATTTTACAATCCTGCAGACTGAATTAACTTTTTAAATACAAAAAAATATAAAATACGGTTCCTCAGCTTTTTATCATCATGTGTATTTTTTATTATTTGATTTACTCTGTTCATCTTCTGCTTATGTTGTGTAGTAGCATAACAAAGCCAGCTTTTTCTATCTTTAAACCCTTTAGGAAGAAAGTATGAAGATATGATTGTTACAATAGGTGTTGTGTTATGGGCTTCTTTTTAATGTGTGTGAGGAGAATGTGATGGCAGATCTAGGGAAGTGGAAAAAGGCAGGAAAAGGGGTAATTACTGAAGAGATTGATACCTAGTTACTGAAAAAGAAAAAACTGGTCTTGGGAATGGGAGAGAGAAGCCGTGTTCTGGTCAAACTTCTAATACTGCTCTGTAAAGCAGAAAACCTGAATTAATCCTGTGTTTGGTTTTAGATTTGTGCCTTATAAACGCTAAATGCACTATTTTACATTTTCTCCTTTCCGTATATGACAAACTGAAGATAAAGCATTCCCTTTTGTAATTTTAAATAATACAGGCTTGCGTCTGAGGGGAATATAGCAGATGTGCAAATGGTCCCTCTGCTTGCCGTAGAAATGTTCTCCAGAACATTGTAAGATGACGTGACTGCAGTGCACAGGACATCGTGCCAAAAGCACTAGCTGTTTATCCATAGCCTATGAGAATTCAGTGTAGACTCTGCTGTGGCTCAAACTCTGCTCTTGTACCAAGAGCATGGGAGACCCCTGCCCTTCCTGCACTGGCCACAAAGAAGGACACCCAGGCAGCTAGTTCATGTGTAGCTGTGATGCATATAGGCACATCAGGGCCCCTATGCGTGCAATTGTATCTTTCTTCACTGCGTAGCATTTAATATCTTTCATCAGTTACATCCATTGCACTCTTGAGATTTTTATGACGTTTTCATGCCTGCCTTTTCTTGCCTTCTGCCCTCTTTGCCCCATGCCCCATTTTTCATGAGAGCAAATTCCTCCCCTCCTTCTTCTGATCCTTTTTTTCCGTTTCATTTTTATATCATTTGCTTCTTATATTTTCTTTGCAGTATCTGCGGCAGCCGCTTTGCAGGTCCCCTGCTGTGCAAATCGCCCTTCACAGAGGAAGATCTTCCTGTCAGTGAGTGACAAGAGGTGCCAGGAGCAGGCAAGGAGACTTTTAAAACCCGAGAGTTGGCAAATCAGCAGGTACCTGTGTGCAGTTCTGTATACACCCCTAGCATTAGCTCCTATCTTGTATCAAAGGCTTTTTGGAATGATATGGCCCACAGGCAGAGTTTCAGGTTAAAAGGAACACACTCATAGTGTTTGGCTGCATCTATCATCTTGATTTTTTGTTTTAAATATAATGACACCAGTGGTTTGTTCTTGGGGAGGTTTTTTGTTTGTGTTTTGTTGTTTTTTTGTTTGGGTTCTTTTGTTGTTTTTTTACAGAGACTGTGTTTACAACAGCCTAAACAAGAAAATGTTCTTAGTACTAAACAGCTCCTGTTTTTTCTTCTCCTAAGAAATAAAGATGCCTTTCATATTTTCATAGGCTGACAACGTTGAAAAGGCTAAGATACATCAAAGACTGAAGGGAAAGAGGAAGGGAACTGCTGTGACTACCAGTTTCTTTAGGGAAAGGTGTGGGATTGTAGGTGAGATTAGGAATGCCCTGGACAGTCCTCTCTCCTTGATGTACAGGAGAAGGCAAAAGGTCTGGAGGAGTTTGGAAACTTGGTTTATCTCCTGAACCATATTAAAGAGGCTTTAAAATCAGTCCTAAGTGAAAGCACTTTGCACAAGAAAGTGTAGCTTTCAGGCAAAACACCACTTGAATCAAATGCAGAATAAATAGCCTGAATAAAGGGCACAGAATTTGGTCCACTGTGATCATTTGATCTGAGTGGCTTAAGGCTTTGCATGCTTCATACTTCCAAACCAGCTGTAAAATGCAGGAAATACAAGTAGCCATGGTCTGACATTTTCCCATCTGTTCCCAATATTTAATAATTTGCTCTCTTCTCTGAGCATATTAAGTTTATTTATAAATTTAAAAAATATGTTTTATTTTATATAATAAGCTTAAAGCTGTAATGGCCTTTTTGCTCCAAATTGCTCAAAGCACCCTCCTTTGCCAGATGCAGGGTATTAATTTTTCTGGAAGAATTTGTGTGTAAGGTACAGATGGAGAAGATGCACTTTTTATCACACCAGGCTTTTGCCTTGCTGTTCTGCATGTGTTTCTATTCTCTAGAGCTTCTGTACAGTGAGTGAGTGTTTTGAAAGGCCTAAACTCTTTTTTGCCTTGCTTTAAGGGTGATGGAGAGTGAGAAGTAAACCCTGGTTCTCACAGCCGAGACTAGTGTTTACCTTTGTTTTGAAAAGCTTGTTAAGAATCTTCCTCAACATGTTGGAATCAGTAAGAATTTTGCTGTTGAACTGAACAGCACTAACCACAATTAAATGGCACTTCAGTTAAGAACAGCTTTTAAAATGTTTTAGGGAAGGTTTGTCTTCATATATGAAATAATAAAGTAAAAGTGGCAGAGTACGATTTCCCAGATTTCTGCTGATAGGCCCCCATTTTAGCTAATGCTGTGTCCACGCTCATTCTGTGAGTGGGAGGTGGTTGTAACTCAAGACTGCATGCCCTAGAATGCTACACTGAGAAGAAATGCTGACCTAAATACCCTTCTGGCCTCTTCATAAGTTTGGTTTATACAGCGCAGTCTCAAATCTTTTTGTTCTGTAGTGGTTATCATTTTGAGGATGTTTCCAACTGAAATTTAAATATCTGAAGTAAAAAATATACCATAGGCTGCCTCCTGCACCTGCTTATATTTATGTAACAGTCCAGTGGAATGAATGAAAATATGTCTGTTTACATAAAGATTGAATCTGGTCCAAAATGGGTTCTTTTTCATATAAAGATACAATTCAGTAAAGGCAAGTGGGTTTTTAATTTAATAATAATTTGTGTAGTTATTTCCTTACAATGCATGGATTGATTCACCATACTTCACCATACTCCCAGCAAACTGAAGATAGAAATGGGAGATGGCTAGATGGGTAGGAATAGACTGTGTAAGTAAAGGAATCCCTTCTGGGTTTTGTGTTAGATTCATTTGCCCTCTCTAAAGACAATTTTGTTTATAAATTGGTGAGAACTTCCAGTGGTTATAAATTAACCTCACTTTTACTAATATTCTTAACTTTTCTAAAGAGTGACCAGGTTCCTACCTGAACTGAAAATTAGTTGAGTAATTCTACTGTTCTTGGTGATTGGTGTAAGCTGCTAAAATTGATACTGTAGGATTTCTTTAACAAAGTAATTATAATGGTGAGAATAAAATCAGTCACAATCAGTGTGAAAAATAGGTCTCTTCAAACAAGCCTAACTTCATTGTCTGAGAAAATTAAAAGTTTGGATAAGGAAAGTAACCAGATAAGGAATATATTTAGACTTCCGTAAATCTTATGACTATTACATAAAGAACATTATAGTTTGTATATATGGAAGATATTAAATAATTAAGAACTGAATGGTGGACTTGTCTTACAATAGCTGTCAAAAAAGAAATTTTCATCAAATAGCCATGTTTCCAGCAATGGTATGTATCGATGTGAGGCCTTGCATTAATCCATATTTTCCACTGTAACGTCACTGCTATGATACTGTTGATGGCAGAATGCCAGCTGAGGGCAAACCTGTCCTTCCAGGTGGCTTGGATTGCAAAGTAGGATTGGAACCAGAAGAATAAAATCTTTTGAGATATATCCAAAAACAAAGTAATAAATCAAGTAACAGGGACTATGAACTGTGCCTGGTGATTAACAGTGGTATTGTGAAAGCAAGTACTGTGAAATGTGTTTGGGTACCATAGTGGAGAAATAACTGAACATGTGACGTAAGTAGTGCAATGGGATATGGCGTTAGAGAGAGTTCACCTCTGTGCATAGCACTTCTGATGTGCTACAGGACTATAGCATGCAGCTCTAGCATTAGATTTCTAAAGTTATAATAAAAACTGGCAAGATATAGGTACTGAACAGCAAGGGAGATGATATATAGCTTCAGTGGATCTAAAACAACAGGATCTCTGATATATAGCTTCAGTGGATCTAAAACAACAGGATCTCTAACAGTCCTTATAGATCCTGTGTCTGTGGTGGTATGTATATCCATATGTCTGTCCATGCAGCTGTAAATCAGACGATATTTTCTCTGTTCTTCATTTTGGTGAGGGCCTTAAGGGACAAGGATTCCATCTTCCAGGTTTTGCATTGTTGATTTTTATAGTAATTGAGTCTTACTTCTCTTTTCCATGCAGCACTAAGCAAAACTATGGCTCCACCTTATTACCTTGCGTCTCTTGAGGATAAAATCTGAGCAAAACTTAAGTGAAACTGAAGTGCTGAAGATCCTAAAAGCAGTATGGGTCTTCCAATTTGAACTATGTTGTTAAAAAATAATTACTGCAGAAGTTGTGGTATCTCCCAGCTATACCCTAAGCATCCCTAAACTGTACTGCACTGTGGCGTCTGAAACACTTAAGTGTGTATCTGTGTAAAGGCACTCGGGAATGTTAATTCACAGCTACAGTTCATTCAAATGAATTTTTCTGAGGTTTCCTGTTTAGAAAAGCCTAAATTTATTACAGGACGTCTGGCTAACAGCCCCAAAATGGAACTTACCACAAGAATATGCATTTCTGTGACATTCCTGTTACAAGCCCTCACCACTAATATTTTTCCTTGAACTCCGTGCCTCTATATCCTGAAAATAACACAGGTAAATCCCTAGTCTTTTACAAATACCGAAAAGCCTACTAATAAATGATTAAGTATAAAAAGGTGCTTTGGCTTAGATGTTTCCCAGAAGTGATACAACAAAATTAAAATCAACGGATTCCTCTGGAAAAACACTAATACATGTCACTGCAGCAGTTCCTCAACATGTTTCTCTAAGTTTAATATACTTTCTGGAACAGCTTTTTAGAATGGTTTTCACAGAAATTACTGAGGGAAGGAGACATTACCTGAATGAATGACAAGAATGTGCTAGGCAGATGGTACAGACAGACATCTAGGATCTAATTTCTGCCAGACTTCAAATGTGGCCTTTACATTTTCTGTGAGGATAACAAAACCAGCTTTGGAAAACTCCCAGCTCTCCCTGTATGCTTTAAGCAATTTCTAAGCAAACCTCTGAGATTTTTTTGTTTTCTTTTGACAAAGGAAAGTTGGTGTTGTTCTTAGAGTTGTCTTAAATATTTTGATGTGGAGCTGTGCTACAATTTTCCCTTGAGAAATTTCATTTCCAAGTAGAAAATCCTTGCAGTTTGTATGGGGTCAGGATGTTTCCAGTCAAATTTTTTTTTTTGAAGAAAAGTAACATGAAAAGAGTAATTATTTTCTTACTGAAAATGAGTAAAGATTGACATTAAATTTTTGATTCACTGTGCAGCTTTGAAAAGCCATTCTAGATTTCTGTCTAGCATACTACAATAACTGAGATGTGAGTCTTATGTTGGTCATCTCCTTTATTTTCTTTTTTCATTTTTTTTGTTATTTCTATAACTGCTCTCTTATTTTTCTTTTTTCCTCTGTGCATTTTGTTAAATTTTAATTCTATGTCAGCATTTCATTATGCTTTTAAATCCCTCGATTCCTCCCTCGTAATTTTAAACCTCTCTAGATTTGACTACTTTCTTTTTTTCTTGTCTTTATCCTCTTTCTTTCTTTCATTTCTTCTTTCATCTGTTTTTTTGCATAAGCTCCCTTTTTAAAAATTCTGCAGTTTCTCGTATGTTTGTATTTCCCAGTGGAAGACTGATAGTCAAGGTAGCCAGGAGACTCCTGCTCTCTTGGTAGCTGCACAGGGAAACTGCTCACTTGGGAAAGGGGATGCTGATAGATGGGAGCTGGAGCATCAAAATGCAGGCTGCAGTTTAGCCTGTGCAGAGAGAAAGCAGCTATCTCAGATAACAGATATTGAAGGTTTGGGTCTTTCTTTTTGCAGAAATGATTTATTTATTTTATTTTTTAATTTAAATTTTGTATTTCTGGGTACTGCAGCTTGTAGCTAGTAAAATCGGAGTAATGTGGAGGGGCTGGAAGGAAGTCAAACTGACCTACGGACATCAAAAGCACTTAGCTGTCTGAGGGCTGGACAGGGTTAACATGCGTAGCAAGTCATTTCAGTAGCCACCTCTCTTCATTGTCCAAAGAACACTACACTATTCCTATTGCTTATCTTAATTTGCAGTTTTGCTGTATAGATATGGAAATTACCATTTTCATCAAACAGTGTCAGGGCTCTCTTGATACGCTCTGGAAAGTTTTGGCAAATAAAGTAGAGCTAAATACCCAAGTGAAAACCTGTGTCTTCCTGAGGTGGCCCTAAAACAGAATCAGTATTTTTTCCACAGTTATAAACATTGGAGAGCATCCCCCCTTTTTTTTTTCTTTTTTTTTTTTTTTCTTTGAGAGTTTAGAGCTTCCGGTTTCAACCTTTTGAGGCTACAAACCTTGAAGTTGTCGTTAACTCCTGTACAGGCAGTCGCCTATGGAATCTCTGAGAAATGACTCTGTTTTGGAGCAGGGCTGGATGTTATAATCAGCTTGTGTTTCTTAAATTCTTCTGTGACTTTCAAGCTTTACAGGCAAGTTGCTGCTTAATGCCCTTTCCAATACTTAACTTTGAGATTTGTAAAAATAGGCCAAAAATGTGTCCTCCTATTCTGGAGACCATACTGTTTCTTTAGTAAAATGCATGAAAGGGACAGTTCGTATGAAAAAAACAAAACAAAAACAACATAAAAGATCAATTGTTTTGAATACAAGAGGCACCGTTTCTCTGTAAGTGTTTTGCACGAGGGGAAGCTGCAAGGATAGCATTTGTGAGCTTTAAATAATGAGCGCAGAACTGTGTATCTTCCCCAACCAATGATTCTTCTATTGAATATGGTCATGAAGGAAATTGAATGAAAACATCAGCTTATTCCCATGCTAATTACTGCACTCCCTGACTCTCTTACAAAATAACAGTAATCCAGATAGAATCAAATTCAAGAGCAACTTCTGTTGTTTTTTGGTGATTAACCTTCTAATTGTACTTAGGTTATTACAAATAGTACTATTTTAGAAGAGCAACAACACAGCCCTAAGAGTATGTGTGATTATAATTTTGGAGGTATGGACCAAATTCAGGGCTGGCGTTAATTGGTGGTTCAGCCCAGTGAAGCTAATGACAATAGAAGCTGCCTCAGGGTGTCTGTCTGTTTACGTATTCTACGTAGCTCCACTCTCCCCTAGGCTACTTCCCTGGCTTAATCCCTCCCCTATCCAGCCTAGAAACACTTTTTTTTTTTTTCCCCTTATTTAAGATTCCATAGACCCTTCATATTTAATATTAGTATAAAGGGGAAACAGAGCCCCAGGAGAAAGATCAGAGTTTCTGTTCTGTTGAGGCATTGGAGTCATTCTTCCCTTAATGAAGAGGAACAGCAGGATGGATAAAAATCAATGACTTAAAAAATAAATTGGATTTTTAATTTAAGTTTAAAAAAAATCTTTCTTGAGTAAAACTATTTTAAATTAAGTTTTAAACCTTTATTAAGTCCAACTTATTCTGATGTATTTAATCATTCAAAGTTTAAAGAAAAAAATCCAAAACCGTGTGTTGCTGGCAAGGTTTTCACATTGGGCCAGTGAGTCGCTACTCATTAGCAGCGAAGAGAAAATAGTTCTCTGGGTTCCATTTACTCACTCAATTTCATTCAGTGACTAAAGTCAAGCGAAAGAAAATACAGATATTTGTTTTCACTGTGTACCCTTCAGTTATTTTCCTAAAAAGATA